>NC_090416.1:19834660-20037324 GCF_036365525.1 Heterodontus francisci
CAGTACTGTACCCCAGTGTTATACAGTGACAGACCTGTCCCCACCAGTACTGTACCCCAGTGTTAAACAGTGACAGACCCGTCTCCACCAGTACTGCACCCCAGTGTTATACAGTGACAGACCTGTCCCCACCAGTACTGGACCCCAGTGTTATACAGTGACAGACCTGTCCCCACCAGTACTGTACCCCAGTGTTATACAGTGAGAGACCTGTCCCCACCAGTACTGGACCCCAGTGTTAAACAGTGACAGACCTGTCCCCACCAGTACTGTACCAGTGTTATACAGTGACAGACCTGTCCCTAACAGTACTGTACCCCAGTGTTATACAGTGAGAGACCCATCTCCACCAGTACTGTACCCCAGTGTTATAGTGACAGACCTGTCCCCACCAGTACTGTACCCCAGTGTTATACACTGACAGACCTGTCCCAACCAGTACTGTACCCCACTGTTATAGAGTGACAGACCTGTCCCCACCAGTACTGTACCCCAGTGTTACACAGTGACAGACCTGTCCCCACCAGTACCGTACCCCAGTGTTATACAGTGACAGACCTGTCCCCACCAGTACTCTACCCCAGTGTTATACAGTGACAGACCTGTCCCCACAAGTACTGTACCCCAGTGTTACACAGTGACAGACCTGTCCCCACCAGTACTGTACCCCAGTGTTACACAGTGACAGACCTGTCCCCACCAGTACCGTACCCTAGTGTTATACAGTGACAGACCTGTCCCCACCAGTACTGTACCCCAGTGTTATACACTGACAGACCTGTCCCCACAAGTACTGTACCCCAGTGTTGCACAGTGACAGACCTGTCCCCACCAGTACTGCACCCCAGTGTTATACACTGACAGACCTGTCCCCACCAGTACTGTACCCCAGTGTTACACAGTGACAGACCTGTCCCCACCAGTACTGTACCCCAGTGTTATACACTGACAGACCTGTCCCCACAAGTACTGTACCCCAGTGTTACACAGTGACAGACCTGTCCCCACCAGTACTGTACCCCAGTGTTACACAGTGACAGACCTGTCCCCACCAGTACTGTACCCCAGTGTTATACAGTGACAGACCTGTCCCCACCAGTACTGTACCCCAGTGTTACACAGTGACAGACCTGTCCCCACCAGTACTGTACCCCAGTGTTATACAGTGACAGACCTGTCCCCACCAGTACTGTACCTCAGTGTTATACAGTGACAGACCTGTCCCCACCAGTACTGTACCCCAGTGTTATACACTGACAGACCTGTCCCCACCAGTACTGTACCCCAGTGTTACACAGTGACAGACCTGTCCCCACCAGTACTGGACCCCAGTGTTATACAGTGACAGACCTGTCTCCACCAGTACTGTACCCCAGTGTTACACAGTGACAGACCTGTCCCCCACCAGTACTGTACCCCAGTGTTACACAGTGACAGACCTGTCCCCACCAGTACTCTACCCCAGTGTTACACAGTGACAGAACTATTCCCACCAGGGCAGGCGGTGGCGTAGTGGTATTATCACTGGACTAGTAACACAGAGGCCCAGGGTATTTCTCTGGGGACATGGGTTCGAATCCCACCACAACAGAAGGTGGTATTTGAGTTGAATTAATAAAAATCTGGAATTAAAAGCTAGTCTAATGATGGCCATGAAACCATTGCCGATTGTTGTAAAAACCCATCTGGTTCACTAATGTCCTTTAGGGAAGGAAATCTGCTGTCCTTACCTGGTCTGGCCTACATGTGACTCCAGACCCACAGCAATGTGGTTAACTCTTACATGCCCTCTGAAATGGCCTAGCAAGCGACTCAGTTGTACCTAACTGCTACAAAGTCAATAAAAAGGAATGCAACCGGACGGACCACCCGGCACCGACCTAGGCACCGGAAACGACAACAGCAAACCCAGCCCTGTCGACCCTGCAAAGTCCTCCTTACTAACATCTGGGGGCTTATGCCAAAGTTGGGAGAGCTGTCTCACAGACTAGTCAAGCAACAGCCTGACATAGTCATACTCACGGAATCATACCTTACTGACAATGTCCCAGACACTGCCATCACCATCCCCAGGTATGTCCTGTCCCACCGGCAGGACAGACCCACCAGAGGTGGTGGCACAGTAATATACAGTAGGGAGGGAGTTGCCCTGGGAGTCCTCAACATTGACTCCGGACCCCATGAAGTCTCATGGCATCAGGTCAAACATAGGCAAGGTAACCTCCTACTGATTACCACCTACCGCCCTCCCTCAGCTGATGACTCAGTACTCCTCCATGTTGAACACCACTTGGAGGAAGCACTGAAGGTGGCAAGGGCACAAAATGTACTCTGGGTGGGGACTTCAATGTCCATCACCAAGAGTGGCTCGGTAGCACCACTACTGACCGAGCTGGCCGAGTCCTAAAGGACATAGCTGCTAGACTGGGTCTGCGGCAGGTGGTGGGGGAACCAACACGAGGGAAAAACATACTTGACCTCGTCCTCACCAATCTACCTGCCGCAGATGCATCTGGCCATGACAGTATTGGTAACAGTGACCACCGCACAGTCCTTGTGGAGACAAAGTCCTGCCTTCACATTGAGGATACCCTCCATCGTGTTGTGTGACACTATCACCGTACTAAATGGGATAGATTTCGAACAGATCTAGTAATGCAAAACTGGGCATCCATGAGGCACTGTGGGCCATCAGCAGCAGCAGAATTGTACTCAACCACAATCTGTAACCTCATGGCCCAGCATATCCCCCACTCTACCATTACCATCAAGCCAGGAGACCAACTCTGGTTCAATGAACAGTGCAGGAGGGCATGCCAGGAGCAGCACCAGGCATACCTCAAAATGAGGTGTCAACCCGGTGAAGCTACAACACAGGACTACTTGCATCCCAAACTGCATAAGCAGCATACGATAGACAGAGCGAAACGATCCCATAACCAACGGATCAGATCTAAGCTCTGCAGTCCTGCCACATCCAGCCGTGAATGGTGGTGGATAATTAAACAACTAACTGGAGGAGGTGGCTCCACAAATATCCCCATCTTCAATGATGGGGGAGCCCAGCACATCAGTGTGAAAGATAAGGCTGAAGCATTTGCAACAATCTTCAGCCAGAAGTGCCGAGTTGATGATCCATCTCGGCCTCCTCCTGAAGTCCCCAGCATCACAGATGCCAGACTTCAGCCAATTCGATTCACTCCGCGTGATTTCAAGAAACGACTGAAGGCACTGGATACTGCAAAGGCTATGGGCCCTGACAATATTCCGGCAATAGTACTGAAGACCTGTGCTCCAGAACTTGCCGCACCCCTAGCCAAGCTGTTCCAGTACAGCTACAACACTGCCATCCACCCTGCAATGTGGAAAATTGCCCAGGTATGTCCTGTACACAAAAAGCAGGACAAGTCCAACCCGGCCAATTACCATCCCATCAGCCTACTCACAAACATCAGTAAAGTGATGGAAGGTGTCATCAACAGTGCCATCAAGCGGCACTTGCTTAGCAATAACCTGCTCAGTGACGCTCAGTTTGGGTTCCGCCAGGGCCACTCAGCTCCTGACCTCATTACAGCCTTGGTTCAAACATGGACAAAAGAGCTGAACTCAATAGGTGAGGTGAGAGTGACTGCCCTTGACATCAAGGCAGCATTTGACCGAGTATGGCATCAAGGACCCCTGGCAAAACTGAGGTCAATGGGAATCAGGGGGAAAACCCTCCACTGGCTGGAGTCATACCTAGTGCAAAGGAAGATGGTTGTGGTTGTTGGAGGTCAATCATCTGAGCTCCAGGACATCACTGCAGGAGTTCCTCAGGGTAGTGTCCGAGGCCCAACCATCTTCAGCTGCTTCATCAACGACCTTCCTTCAATCATAAGGTCAGAAGTGGGGATGTTCGCTGATGATTGCACAACGTTCAGCACAATTCATGACTCCTCAGATACTGAAGCAGTCCGTGTAGAAATGCAGCAAGACCTGGACAATATCCAGGCTTGGGCTGATAAGTGGCAAGTAACATTCGCGCCACACAAGTGCCAGGCAATGACCATCTCCAACAAGAGAGAATCTAACCATCTCCCCTTGACATTCAACGGCATTACCATCGCTGAATCCCCCACTATCAACATCCTAGGGGCTACCATTGACCAGAAACTGAACTGGAGTAGCCATATAAATACTGTGGCTATGAGAGCAGGTCAGAGGCTAGGAATCCTGCGGCGAGTAACTCACCTCCTGACTCCCCAAAGCCTGTCCATCATCTACAAGGCACAAGTCAGGAGTGTGATGGAATACTCTCCACTTGCCTGGATGGGTGCAGCTCCAACAACACTCAAGAAGCTTGACACAATCCAGGACAAAGCAGCCCGCTTAATTGGCACCCCATCTACAAACATTCACTCCCTCCACCACCGATGCACAGTGGCAGCAGTGTGTACCATCTACAAGATGCACTGCAGAAACGCACCAAGGCTCCTTCGACAGCACCTTCCAAACCCGCGACCTCTACCAACTAGAAGGACAAGGGCAGCAAATACATGGGAACACCACCACCTGCAAGTTCCCCTCCAAGTCACACACCATCCTGACTTGGAATTATATTGCCGTTCCTTCACTGTTGCTAGGTCAAAATCCTGGAACTCCCTTCCTGACAGCACGGTGGGTCTACCAACCCCAAATGGACTGCAGCGGTTCAAGAAGGCAGCTCACCACCACCGTCTCAAGGGCAATTAGGGGTGGGCAATAAATGCTGGCCTAGCCAGTGATGCCCATATCCCATGAATGAACAAAAAAAGTACTGTACTCCAGTGTTGTACAGTGACAGAACTGCCCCACCAGTACTGTACCTGTGTCATACACAGACAGACCTGTCCCCACCAGTACTGTACCCCAGTGTTATACACTGACAGACCTGTCCCCACCAGTACTGTACTCGTGTCATACACTGACAGACCTGTCCCCACCAGTACTGTACCCCAGTACTATACAGTGACAGACCTGTCCCCACCAGTACTGTACCCCAGTACTATACAGTGACAGACCTGTCCCCACCAGTACTGTACCCCAGTACTATACAGTGACAGACCTGTCCCCACCAGTACTGTACCCCAGTGTTATGCAGTGACAGACCTGTCTCCACCAGTACTGTACCCCAGTGTTATACACTGACAGACCTGTCCCCACCAGTACTGTACCCCAGTGCTATACAGTGACAGACCTGTCCCCACCAGTACTGTACCCGTGTCATACACTGACAGACCTGTCCCCACCAGTACTGTACCCCAGTGTTATACACTGACAGGTCTTTCCCCACCAGTACTGTACCCCAGTGTTATATCGTGACAAACCAGTCCCCACCAGTACTGTACCTCAGTGTTATACAGTGACAGACCTGTCCTCACCAGTACTGTACCCCAGTGTTATACAGTGACAGACCTGTCCCCACCAGTACTGTACCCCAGTGTTATACAGTGACAGACCTGTCCTCACCAGTACTGTACCCCAGTGTTATACAGTGACAGACCTGTCCCCACTAGTACTGTACCCCAGTGTTATACAGTGACAGAACTGTCCCCACCAGTACTGTTCTCCAGTGTTGTACAGTGACAGACCTGTCCCCACCAGTACTGTACCCCAGTGTTATATCGTGACAGACCAGTCCCCACCAGTACTGTACCCCAGTGTTATGCAGTGACAGACCTGTCCCCACCAGTACTGTACCCCAGTGTTATACAGTGACAGACCTGTCCTCACCAGTACTGTACCCCAGTGTTATACAGTGACAGACCTGTCCCCACTAGTACTGTACCCCAGTGTTATACAGTGACAGAACTGTCCCCACCAGTACTGTACTCCAGTGTTGTACAGTGACAGACCTGTCCCCACCAGTACTGTACCTCAGTGTTATACAGTGACAGACCTGTCCTCACCAGTACTGTACCCCAGTGTTATGCAGTGACAGACCTGTCCCCACCAGTACTGTACTCCAGTGTTGTAGTGACAGACCTGTCCCCACTAGTACTATACCCCAGTGTTATACAGTGACAGACCTGTCCCCACCAGTACTATACCCCAGTGTTATACAGTGACAGACCTGTCCCCACTAGTACTATACCCCAGTGTTATACAGTGACAGACCTGTCCCCACCAGTACTGTATCCCAGTGTTATACAGTGACAGACCTGTCCCCACCAGTACTGTACCCCAGTGTTATACAGTGACAGACCTGTCCCCACCAGTACTATACCCCAGTGTTATACAGTGACAGACCTGTTCCCACCAGTACTGTACCCCAGTATTATACAGTGACAGACCTGTTCCCACCAGTACTGTACCCCAGTGTTATCCAGCTACAAGTGCCCTCTGCAGTTACAGCCTTTATTCAGGTGGCCTCAGTTTCTCACCATATTACTGGTGCTTTCTTGCCATTTAATTGAAGCTGCAGGTCAGCTGTAATGAGAACCTGTAATCCATACCAGGTTGAGTTGATACTCAGGTCACATAGTCTCTGCCTAAGGTGCATTGACATGAAACGTTCAACGGGTTTCAATGGGAGTTTAAGCTCCCAGTGTCACATTTGTCCACAGTAGTGATATGGAAGATCAGGTCGATCCCAGAGTGATTTCCAGGCTATGTTGAGTTAACCGGTCTCAGTCAGGGCTGTGATTGATGTTACAGTTATACTCAGTGCCAAGGGAGAAACAAATGAGACTGTGTGGGTTGCAAGCTTGGGTGTGAAGCCTTCCAGAGTCAAACAGCCTGCCAACACTCAGTAATCTGCAATCACACACAAGCAGCCCTGTTGGGTGAGGTGCTGGAGGGTGTGGGTGGTGCCTTGGAATCAGCGACCTCAGGAAAGAGAGGGAGAGAACATTTAAAGTGAAAGATGGAAGACAGGGTCTGGGTTAGGAGCCCTCCCCACCCCGCTGATTCTCTCAGCCAACTCTCTTGGCCTCTGCTTCACTCATACAAACTCTGCAAAGTTTTGCCTGGACTCCGGCCAGCAGGGGCAGCAGTGGTTGAAGGGAATGGAGGACTAACCTCGGCCTGAAATCTGACAGCTGCTCCCTCAAATGTGGGAACCAGGAATTCCTTAGCCCATCAAACCAAACTGCACCACAACCGGCAGCACAGCACAGCACAGGCCAGTGAGTTCATGCTAGGCCCAGGAAGGCCAGAGACCAGGGTGGATCAGCCCATCACTTACAATGTGGCCTCACCCCATCACCCCTGTCCTCCCTCCACACCTCTTCCATCCCCTCCACAAACATCCCACATCATTGATTATCAAAGGATTATCACAGAATCTGCAGCCCTGCAGTAATGGTGCTCACCGTAGCCACCCTCCCTCCCTGCTCCATCACCCTCCTCACCCTCCCTCCCCGCTCTCCATCACCGTACCCACCCTCCCTGCTCTCCATCACCCTCCCCACCCCCCTCTCCGCTCTCCATCACCGTACCCATCCCCCTCTCCGCTCTCCATCACCCTCCCCACCCCCCTCTCAGCTCTCCATCACCCTCCCCACCCCCCTCTCCGCTCTCCATCACCCTCCCCACCCTCCCTCCCCGCTCTCCATCACCGTACTCACCCTCCCTCCCCGCTCTCCATCACCCTCCCCACCCCCCTCTCCGCTCTCCATCACCGTACCCACCCTCCCTCCCTGCTCTCCATCACCCTCCCCACCCCCCTCTCCGCTCTCCATCACCGTACCCATCCCCCTCTCAGCTCTCCATCACCCTCCCCACCCCCCTCCCCGCTCTCCATCACCCTCCCCACCCCCCCTCCCCGCTCTCCATCACCCTCCCCACCTCCCTTCCCACTCTCCATCACCCTCCCCACCTCCCTTCCCGCTCTCCATCACCCTCCCCACCTCCCTTCCCGCTCTCCATCACCCTCCCCACCTCTCTTCCCGCTCTCCATCACCCTCCCTGCATCCCCCCCACCCTCGTCGCCCTCCCTCCCTCCCTCCAGTCACCCCCCCTCACCCCCTTCCCTTAACCCACCCCCACCACTCCCCTGTTGCCCTCCCCGCCAACCCGTCACCCTCCACCCACCACCAACCCCCCCCACCCCCCTCATCATCGCCCTCCCTTCCCCCCCTCTCCATCACCCTCCTCCCCACCACCCCCCACCGGTCACCCTCCCCGCCGGTCACCCCTCCACCCCCTTCCTTCCACCGCACCCCCGACCCCCATTTCACTCCCCACCGCGCCACCATCCCCCTCGTCCGCGGTTGGCGGCCCCACCCCCCCCGTTGCGGTCCCCCATCGCCCCCCCGTTGCGGTCCCCCATCGCCCTCCCCCCTCCCCATCGCCCTCCCCACCACAAGTGCTTGGTTGCATTTAAAACTTTTGATATATTTCTTCTTTTCGTAAAATAGTTGAATATTCACAAATGTCTTTTTAAAAAAACACAGAAATCCCTCTGCTCCAAGGTCAGGTGGTTGTTTCAATTCTACAGACCACCAGCTTAATAATACACAGTATTTACACTTCTCTCTCCCCCAACCCCTCCCCATCAGTAACAGAGGTTAGCGGCAGGCACCCCGGAGGTCAGCCTGTTCACAGTACAGGGTGACACAGTGAGCGATCCGTGCACAGCCACAGAACATTCTTCCAATGTCTGACATGAAAGCCCCCATACCGCCGCCCCCCTCTCTCTCTCTCACAACAGTCCCTTACTTCAGTCTGCTCGGCTCACAGGCCCGTCATTCACAACCGTTTGATTTATTCATTGTTTTGCTCACTGCGGGCACCAGGCGGAGGGGGAGGGGGCTCATACCCACTCCACCGTGTCTCTCTCTCTCTCTCTCCTAATGCTCCGCATTAGAGACGGTCTGTCCGGAATGAGTCCTCCACAGTGGGGTCAGACAAGAGCGTCAGGTTGGGGTCACTGAGCATGCTCAGTCCATCCAGAGTCAGTGGCTCGATCTTGAGCTCATCGTCCAATGGGTATTGAGAATCCACTTCAAAGCCTGGAACACCAGCCAGAGCACTCGTGATTTCCTTTGAAAAACCAGGAGGAGAGTCGCCTGGGAAAAAGACAAAGAGAGAGAAGGAAAGTGAGGGTTTGCAGCAGGGAAAGAGGTCACCTATTCAAACTCAGCGAACACAGACAGTAGGGTTTGCATTTCTATAGCACCTTTCCCCATCTCAGGATGTCTCAAAACACTTTACAGCCAATGAAATACTTTTCAAAGTGTACTCACTGTTGTGATGTAGGAAAGGAGGCAGCCAATTTGTGCACAGCAAGATTCCACAAATAGCAATGAGCTAATCTGTTTTACTGATGTTGGTGAGAGGTAAATATTGGCCCCAGGTGAAGGGGGAGAACTATGCAGTGCTCCCTCAGTACTGACCCTCCGACAGTGTGGCACTCCCTCAGCACTGACCCTCCGACAGTGTGGCACTCCCTCAGTACTGACCCTCCGACAGTGCAGCACTCCCTCAGTACTGACCCTCCGACAGTGCTGCACTCCCTCAGTACTGACCCTCCGACAGTGCGGCACTCCCTCAGTACTGACCCTCCGACAGTGTGGCACTCCCTCAGTACTGACCCTCCGACAGTGCGGCACTCCCTCAGTACCGACCCTCCGACAGTGCGGCACTCCCTCAGTACTGACCCTCCGACAGTGTGGCACTCCCTCAATACTGACCCTCCGAAAGTGTGGCACTCCCTCAGTACTGACCCTCCGACAGTGCAGCACTCCCTCAGTACTGACCCTCCGACAGTGTGGCACTCCCTCAGCACTGACCCTCCGACAGTGTGGCACTCCCTCAGCACTGACCCTCCGACAGTGTGGCACTCCCTCAGTGCTGACCATCCAACAGTGCGGCACTCCCTCTGTACTGACCCTCCGACAGTGCGGCGCGCCCTCAGTACTGACCCTCCGACAGTGCGGCGCTCATTCAGTGACCCTCCGACAGTGCGGCGCTCCCTCAGTACTGACCATCCGACAGTGCGGCGCTCCCTCAGTACTGACCCTCCGACAGTGCAGCGCTCATTCAGTACTGACCCTCCGACAGTGCGGCACTCCCTCAGTACTGACCCTCCGACAGTGCGGCACTCCCTCAGTACTGACCCTCCGACAGTGCGGCACTCCCTCAGTACTGACCCTCCGACAGTGCGGCGCTCATTCAGTACTGACCCTCCGACAGTGCAGCGCTCCCTCAGTACTGACCCTCCGACAGTGCGGCGCTCCCTCAGTACTGACCCTCCGACAGTGTGGCACTCCCTCAGTACTGACCCTCCGATAGTGCAGCGCTCATTCAGTACTGACCCTCCGACAGTGCGGTGCTCCCTCAATACTGACCCTCCGACAGTGTGGCACTCCCTCTGTCCTGACCCTCCGACAGTGCGGCGCTCCCTCAGTACTGACCCTCCGACAGTGCGGCGCTCCCTCAGTACTGACCCTCCGACAGTGCGGCGCTCCCTCAGTACTGACCCTCCGACAGTGCGGCGCTCCCTCAGTACTGACCCTCCAACCCTCCCTCAGTACTGCAATGTGAGGGTCAGCCTGGGTAACGTGTTCAGCTCTCCAGCTCCTGCTGCGGGTGTAATGCCCCCCACCCTCCACCTTACGTCTTATCATCCAGCAGCATACGATCAGGGTAAATAGCTGCAGCAGGGCAGCAGGTCTCTCAGCACAAGGGAGAAAAGACAAGTCAAGTTCTGGGTTCTGCGCTCACGCAGGGTGGGAGCGGCAGGTTCAACCCAGCCTTTCTCCCTCACTCACACTGATGAACTGGTTTAGTGCTGCTCCCATGGCCTTTCTCCAAGATAACAATGATGTCAATAAATGAGAGTAAATGATCCTGCCTCCTGAACCAGTACAGGCAGCCAGTTACAGAATTCACATCAACGACGGAGTAAGGGCTGCACAGAATGCAGACTCGATCGTTAGAGTGTCAAGGTGGGAATGTGGTTCACGTGGTAAGTTGGTGCGAAGAGGGAAAACGGAAATTGACATGTGACATTTCGGCAAAGGTGGTCAGTGATTGGTTGGTGAACATTTTCTCTTTTTTTCATCTGATCTAAACTAAGGAATTTTTTGGGGGGTTTAGTGTAACATTAATGGGAACAAAAATCTTCTGAGACTCAGGTAACTTATTCGTAAGGTTTTATTAGTAGTAGTAAGGTTTACCAGCAGTAGTAAAGCTTAATAGGAGTGGAGTTTATTAATTATAAATTAATTAATCAAATAGTTAAATAAATCACAAAGATGGAAGGGCAGGTGATGTGCTGCTGCTGTGACGTGTTGTACGTGTGATCCAATGTGATCCAGTGTGATCTGCATTAAGCGTCTGCAGCTCGAGGAGCATCGGCTCAGAGTGGATGAGCTGGAGGCCAAGCTACAGACACTGTGATCCATCAAGGAGGGGGAAAGTTACCTGGACACTTTGTTCCAGAAGGCAGTCACACCCCATAGGGTAGCATCGTCTGATTTGGTCAGTGGTCAGCGACAGGAAGGTGTGATAGTGAGTGAGGCAGGTAAGGGGATCACAAAGGTGGGAGTGGAGCAGCCTCAGCCCTTGAAATTGTCCAACAGGTTTGAGCCTCTTTCAGCTTGTATGGATGAGATGGAGAGCTGAACAGTTTTTGAGCAAACTGACTATGGCACAATGGTACAGGAAGCCTTTCAAATGGGGGGAGTTAATAGGAATGGTGTGATAGTAGGGGACTGTATAATCAGGGGGATAGACACTGTTCTCTGCAGCCAAGAGTAAGAGTCCAAAAGGCTGTGTTGCCTGCCTGGTGCCAGGGTTCAGGACATCTGCTCAGGGCTGGAGAGGAACTTGTAGAGGGAGGGGGTGGATCCAGTTGTCGTGGTCCACGTAGGTACCAATGACATTAATAGGACTAGGAAAGAGGTTCAGCATAGAGAGCATGAGCAGCTCGGGGCTAAATTAAAAAGCAGAACCTCAAAGGTAATAATCTCTGGATTATTACCTGAGCCACGAGCAAATTGGAGTAGGGTAAATAAGATTACACAGTTCAATGCGTGGCTCAAAGATTAGTGTGGGAGAAATGGACTTTGATTCATGGGGCACTGGCATCAGTACTGGGGAAAGTAGGAGCTAGACCGTTGGGATGGTCCTCACCTGCCTCATGCTGGGACCAGTGTTCTGGCGAGTCGTATAACTAGGGTGGCAGAGAGGACTTTAAACTAAATAGTGGGAGCGATGGATCAAGTGAAGGAAGATGTGATAATTTAGAGAGAGAGAAGGCAAGAGAGCAAGGCAACGAGAAGGGAATTGATAATCTGAGTGTGGCAGGAAGGGAAGATTGGAGGGAAGCAAAATGGGTAAAAGGAAGTAGAGAAGTAGTAAGCGAAACAAAGGAAAGCATCAAATAGGATCAGAAAGTGGAATAATATTAAAAAAACAAAGTTCAGGGCACTCTATCTGAACGCACACAGCATTCACAACAAGGTAGATGATTTGAAGGCACAAATAGTGGTAAATGGGTATGATTTAATTGCCATTACAGAGACGTGGTTACAGGTTGATCAAGACAGGGAACTGAATATTCAAAGATATTCATTTAGCAAGGATAGGCAAAAAGGAAAAGGAGAGAGGGTAGCACTCGCAATAAGGGACAAGATCAGTACATTGATGAGAGGGGATTTTAGATCGAAGGATCAAGATGTAAAATCAATTTGGATGCAGCTAAGAAACAGCAAGGGGCAGCAAAACATTGGAGGGAGTTGTTTATAGGCCACCAAACAGTAGTGGTAATGCTGGGTACTGTGTAAATCAGGAAATTAGAGGTGCATGTAACATTGCTAATACAGTAATACTGGGTAAACCTAATCGGGACTAATGCTGTGGAGGATGAATTCCTGGCGTCTGTGCAAGATGGGTTTCTGGAGTAGTATGTTGAAGAACCAACTAGGGATCTGGCTATTTTAGATTTAGTATTATGTAATGTGAAAGGGCTAATTAAGAACCTTGCTATAAAGGACCCTTTGGGAAATAGTGACCATAATATGATAGAAGTTTACATTAAGTTTGAAACTGATGTAGTTCATTCTGAAATAGGGTCTTAAATCTAAACAAAGGAAACTATGAAGGTATGAGGGACAAGTTGGCTATGGTGAATTGGGAAAATACACTAAAAGATTTGACAGTAGACAGGCAATGGCTAGTATTTAAAGAAATATTACATGGTCTGCAACAAATAAACATTCTTCGAAGACAGAAAAACCCAACAGGAAAGATGAATCAACCGTGGCTAACAAAAGAAGTTAAAGATTGCATTAGATCAAAGGAAGTGGCTTATAGGTTTTCCAGAAAAAGTGGTAAACCTGAGGATTAGGAGCAATTTAGAAGCCAGCAAAGACTGCACCTGGAGGATTGTGTCCAGTTTTGGTCTCCTCATCAAAGAAAGGATATAGTTGTCGTAGAGGGAGTGCAACGGAGGTTCACCAGACTGATACCTGGGATGGAGAGATTGAGGAAACTGGGCCTGTATTCTTCTCTATAGTTTCGAAGAATGAGAGGTGATCTCATTGAATCTTACAAAATTCTTACAGGACGTGACAGGGTGGATGTAGATAGGATGTTTCCCCTGTCTGGTGAGTCTCGAAACAGGGGACATAGTCTCAGAATAAGGGGTAGACCATTTAAGACCGAGATGAGGAGGCATTTCTTCACTCAGAGGATGGTGAATCTTTGGAATTCTCTACCCCAGAGGGCTGTGGAAGCTCAGTCATTGAGCATGTTCAAGACAGAAATCATTAGATATCTGGATACTAATGACACTATGGGATATGGGGAAAGTGCGGGAAAGTGGCATTGAGGTAGATGACCAGCCATGATCTAACGGAATGGTGGAACAGGCTTGACGGGCTGAATGGCCTACTCCTACTCTTATGTTCCTAACAATTGGTGAACAATGCAAGCAGCAAATAACCAATGGGAATGATGATAAATGACCAGCTCAGCCAGTGAAGCGCATTCCAGGATAATGGCACGGGTCTCAACCAATGTTGAGTGTCAGGCCTAAGCAAACGGCAGAGTGTCAGGGCTGAAGACAGTGGACACCAGGCAGACAGGTACAAGGAGGGGTGAACGATGTAGGGATTATGTGGATGAAGTACCTGTGAGTATGATATTGGGAATTGTACCCATTCGATTGGAATAATACAGATTCTGCTTGTTCAGCAGCTGAGCATCCTGAAGACTGTCGCTGCTGTCCATCAGGCCCAGCGTGCCAACCTGCGACAAGCTGCTGGTCCCTGTGTCTCCACAGAATACATTGCTGTTGAGTGGCAGATTGCCAACTAATGTCTCCGTGTTGCACTGTTCGAGCTGAGAGAACAAGAGAAACATTTCAAACAATTAACAGTCTCATCCCAGTAAGGAAGGGTGTTCAGTTGGGATGGCGGTGGTTGTCAGACTATACTGAAAGAGCAGTTCAACAACGAATACCCCAGTCTCCTCCACCCTGCAGGCCCCAGAACACACCCAGGCAAGGGTACCACAGGCACCAACACACACATGGGTACGGGACCCATACAGACATCAATACACACCCAGATAAAGGACCCACATCGGCCCTAACACACACTGGGGTACGGGACCCATACAGACACCAATACACACCCAGATAAAGGATCCACAGGCACCAACACACACATGGGTACGGGACCCATACAGACATCAATACACACCCAGATAAAGGACCCACATCGGCCCTAACACACACTGGGGTACGGGACCCATACAGACACCAATACATACCCAGATAAAGGACCCACATAGACACCAACACACACTGGGGTACGGGACCCATACAGACACCAATACATACCCAGATAAAGGACCCACATAGACACCAACACACACTGGGGTACGGGACCCATACAGACACCAATACATACCCAGATAAAGGACCCACATAGACACCAACACACACTGGGGTACGGGACCCATACAGACACCAATACATACCCAGATAAAGGACCCACATAGACACCAACACACACTGGGGTACGGGACCCATACAGACACCAATACATACCCAGATAAAGGACCCACATAGACACCAACACACACTGGGGTACGGGACCCATACAGACACCAATACATACCCAGATAAAGGACCCACATAGACACCAACACACACTGGGGTACGGGACCCATACAGACATCAATACACACCCAGATAAAGGACCCACATAGACACCAACACACACTGGGGTACGGGACCCATACAGACACCAATACATACCCAGATAAAGGACCCACATAGACACCAACACACACTGGGGTACGGGACCCATACAGACACCAATACATACCCAGATAAAGGACCCACAGACACCAACACACACACTGGGGTACGGGACCCGTACAGACATCAATACACACCCAGATAAAGGATCCACAGGCACCAACACACACTGGGGTACGGGACCCATACAGACACCAATACACACCCAGATAAAAGACCCACATAGACACCAACACACACATGGGTACGGGACCCATACAGACACCAATACACACCCAGATAAAGGATCCACAGGCACCAACACACACATGGGTACGGGACCCATACAGACACCAATACACACCCAGATAAAGGACCCACAGACACCAACACACACATGGGTACGGGACCCATACAGACACCAATACACACCCAGATAAAGGATCCATGTAGGTCCCAACACACACTGGGGTACGGGACCCATACAGACATCAATACACACCCAGATAAAGGACCCACATCGGCCCTAACACACACTGGGGTACGGGACCCATACAGACACCAATACACACCCAGATAAAGGACCCACATCGGCCCTAACACACACTGGGGTACGGGACCCATACAGACACCAATACACACCCAGATAAAGGATCCACAGGCACCAACACACACACTGGGGTACGGGACCCATACAGACACCAATACACACCCAGATAAAGGATCCACAGGCACCAACACACACTGGGGTACGGGACCCATACAGACACCAATACACACCCAGATAAAGGATCCACAGGCACCAACACACACTGGGGTACGGGACCCATACAGACACCAATACACACCCAGATAAAGGATCCACAGGCACCAACACACACTGGGGTACGGGACCCATACAGACACCAATACATACCCAGATAAAGGATCCACAGGCACCAACACACACTGGGGTACGGGACCCATACAGACACCAATACACACCCAGATAAAGGATCCACAGGCACCAACACACACACTGGGGTACGGGACCCATACAGACACCAATACACACCCAGATAAAGGATCCACAGGCACCAACACACACTGGGGTACGGGACCCATACAGACACCAATACATACCCAGATAAAGGATCCACAGGCACCAACACACACTGGGGTACGGGACCCATACAGACACCAATACACACCCAGATAAAGGATCCACAGGCACCAACACACACACTGGGGTACGGGACCCATACAGACATCAATACACACCCAGATAAAGGACCCACATCGGCCCTAACACACACTGGGGTACGGGACCCATACAGACACCAATACACACCCAGATAAAGGACCCACATCGGCCCTAACACACACATGGGTACGGGACCCGTACAGACATCAATACACACCCAGATAAAGGACCCAAAGACACCAACACACACATGGGTACGGGACCCATACAGACATCAATACACACCCAGATAAAGGACCCAAAGACACCAACACACACATGGGTACGGGACCCATACAGACATCAATACACACCCAGATAAAGGACCCACATCGGCCCTAACACACACATGGGTACGGGACCCATACAGACATCAATACACACCCAGATAAAGGACCCAAAGACACCAACACACACATGGGTACGGGACCCATACAGACATCAATACACACCCAGATAAAGGACCCACATCGGCCCTAACACACACATGGGTACGGGACCCATACAGACATCAATACACACCCAGATAAAGGACCCAAAGACACCAACACACACATGGGTACGGGACCCATACAGACATCAATACACACCCAGATAAAGGACCCACATAGGCCCCAACACACACATGGGTACGGGACCCATACAGACACCAATACACACCCAGATAAAGGACCCACATCGGCCCCAACACACACATGGGTACGGGACCCATACAGACACCAATACACACCCAGATAAAGGACCCACAGACACCAACACACACATGGGTACGGGACCCATACAGACATCAATACACACCCAGATAAAGGACCCACATAGACACCAACACACACTGGGGTACGGGACCCATACAGACATCAATACACACCCAGATAAAGGACCCACAGACACCAACACACACATGGGTACGGGACCCATACAGACATCAATACACACCCAGATAAAGGACCCACATAGACACCAACACACACATGGGTACGGGACCCATACAGACACCAATACATACCCAGATAAAGGACCCACATAGGCCCCAACACACACTGGGGTACGGGACCCATACAGACATCAATACACACCCAGATAAAGGACCCACAGACACCAACACACACATGGGTACGGGACCCATACAGACATCAATACACACCCAGATAAAGGACCCACATAGACACCAACACACACATGGGTACGGGACCCATACAGACATCAATACACACCCAGATAAAAGACCCACATAGGCCCCAACACACACTGGGGTACGGGACCCATACAGACACCAATACACACCCAGATAAAAGACCCACATCGGCCCTAACACACACATGGGTACGGGACCCATACAGACACCAATACACACCCAGATAAAGGACCCACATAGACACCAACACACACACTGGGGTACGGGACCCATACAGACACCAATACATACCCAGATAAAGGACCCACATAGACACCAACACACACACTGGGGTACGGGACCCATACAGACACCAATACATACCCAGATAAAGGACCCACAGACACCAACACACACACTGGGGTACGGGACCCGTACAGACATCAATACACACCCAGATAAAGGATCCACAGGCACCAACACACACTGGGGTACGGGACCCATACAGACACCAATACACACCCAGATAAAAGACCCACATAGACACCAACACACACATGGGTACGGGACCCATACAGACACCAATACACACCCAGATAAAGGATCCACAGGCACCAACACACACATGGGTACGGGACCCATACAGACACCAATACACACCCAGATAAAGGACCCACAGACACCAACACACACATGGGTACGGGACCCATACAGACACCAATACACACCCAGATAAAGGATCCATGTAGGTCCCAACACACACTGGGGTACGGGACCCATACAGACATCAATACACACCCAGATAAAGGACCCACATCGGCCCTAACACACACTGGGGTACGGGACCCATACAGACACCAATACACACCCAGATAAAGGACCCACATCGGCCCTAACACACACTGGGGTACGGGACCCATACAGACACCAATACACACCCAGATAAAGGATCCACAGGCACCAACACACACACTGGGGTACGGGACCCATACAGACACCAATACACACCCAGATAAAGGATCCACAGGCACCAACACACACTGGGGTACGGGACCCATACAGACACCAATACACACCCAGATAAAGGATCCACAGGCACCAACACACACTGGGGTACGGGACCCATACAGACACCAATACACACCCAGATAAAGGATCCACAGGCACCAACACACACTGGGGTACGGGACCCATACAGACACCAATACATACCCAGATAAAGGATCCACAGGCACCAACACACACTGGGGTACGGGACCCATACAGACACCAATACACACCCAGATAAAGGATCCACAGGCACCAACACACACACTGGGGTACGGGACCCATACAGACACCAATACACACCCAGATAAAGGATCCACAGGCACCAACACACACTGGGGTACGGGACCCATACAGACACCAATACATACCCAGATAAAGGATCCACAGGCACCAACACACACTGGGGTACGGGACCCATACAGACACCAATACACACCCAGATAAAGGATCCACAGGCACCAACACACACACTGGGGTACGGGACCCATACAGACATCAATACACACCCAGATAAAGGACCCACATCGGCCCTAACACACACTGGGGTACGGGACCCATACAGACACCAATACACACCCAGATAAAGGACCCACATCGGCCCTAACACACACATGGGTACGGGACCCGTACAGACATCAATACACACCCAGATAAAGGACCCAAAGACACCAACACACACATGGGTACGGGACCCATACAGACATCAATACACACCCAGATAAAGGACCCAAAGACACCAACACACACATGGGTACGGGACCCATACAGACATCAATACACACCCAGATAAAGGACCCACATCGGCCCTAACACACACATGGGTACGGGACCCATACAGACATCAATACACACCCAGATAAAGGACCCAAAGACACCAACACACACATGGGTACGGGACCCATACAGACATCAATACACACCCAGATAAAGGACCCACATCGGCCCTAACACACACATGGGTACGGGACCCATACAGACATCAATACACACCCAGATAAAGGACCCAAAGACACCAACACACACATGGGTACGGGACCCATACAGACATCAATACACACCCAGATAAAGGACCCACATAGGCCCCAACACACACATGGGTACGGGACCCATACAGACACCAATACACACCCAGATAAAGGACCCACATCGGCCCCAACACACACATGGGTACGGGACCCATACAGACACCAATACACACCCAGATAAAGGACCCACAGACACCAACACACACATGGGTACGGGACCCATACAGACATCAATACACACCCAGATAAAGGACCCACATAGACACCAACACACACTGGGGTACGGGACCCATACAGACATCAATACACACCCAGATAAAGGACCCACAGACACCAACACACACATGGGTACGGGACCCATACAGACATCAATACACACCCAGATAAAGGACCCACATAGACACCAACACACACATGGGTACGGGACCCATACAGACACCAATACATACCCAGATAAAGGACCCACATAGGCCCCAACACACACTGGGGTACGGGACCCATACAGACATCAATACACACCCAGATAAAGGACCCACAGACACCAACACACACATGGGTACGGGACCCATACAGACATCAATACACACCCAGATAAAGGACCCACATAGACACCAACACACACATGGGTACGGGACCCATACAGACATCAATACACACCCAGATAAAAGACCCACATAGGCCCCAACACACACTGGGGTACGGGACCCATACAGACACCAATACACACCCAGATAAAAGACCCACATCGGCCCTAACACACACATGGGTACGGGACCCATACAGACACCAATACACACCCAGATAAAGGACCCAAAGACACCAACACACACATGGGTACGGGACCCATACAGACATCAATACACACCCAGATAAAGGACCCACATCGGCCCTAACACACACATGGGTACGGGACCCATACAGACACCAATACACACCCAGATAAAGGACCCAAAGACACCAACACACACATGGGTACGGGACCCATACAGACATCAATACACACCCAGATAAAGGATCCAAAGACACCAACACACACGTGGGTACGGGACCCATACAGACACCAATACACACCCAGATAAAGGATCCACATCGGCCCTAACACACACATGGGTACGGGACCCATACAGACACCAATACACACCCAGATAAAGGACCCACATCGGCCCTAACACACACATGGGTACGGGACCCATACAGACACCAATACACACCCAGATAAAGGACCCAAAGACACCAACACACACATGGGTACGGGACCCATACAGACATCAATACACACCCAGATAAAGGATCCAAAGACACCAACACACACGTGGGTACGGGACCCATACAGACACCAATACACACCCAGATAAAGGATCCACATCGGCCCTAACACACACATGGGTACGGGACCCATACAGACACCAATACACACCCAGATAAAGGACCCAAAGACACCAACACACACATGGGTACGGGACCCATACAGACATCAATACACACCCAGATAAAGGATCCAAAGACACCAACACACACGTGGGTACGGGACCCATACAGACACCAATACACACCCAGATAAAGGATCCACATCGGCCCTAACACACACATGGGTACGGGACCCATACAGACACCAATACACACCCAGATAAAGGACCCACATCGGCCCTAACACACACATGGGTACGGGACCCATACAGACACCAATACACACCCAGATAAAGGACCCAAAGACACCAACACACACGTGGGTACGGGACCCATACAGACACCAATACACACCCAGATAAAGGACCCAAAGACACCAACACACACGTGGGTACGGGACCCATACAGACACCAATACACACCCAGATAAAGGACCCAAAGACACCAACATACACATGGGTACGGGACCCATACAGATACCAATACACACCCAGATAAAGGACCCAAAGACACCAACATACACATGGGTACGGGACCCATACAGATACCAATACACACCCAGATAAAGGACCCAAAGACACCAACATACACATGGGTACGGGACCCATACAGACACCAATACACACCCAGATAAAGGACCCAAAGACACCAACATACACATGGGTACGGGACCCATACAGATACCAATACACACCCAGATAAAGGATCCATGTAGGTCCCAACACACACTGGGGTACGGGACCCATACAGACACCAATACACACCCAGATAAAGGACCCAAAGACACCAACACACACATGGGTACGGGACCCATACAGACACCAATACACACCCAGATAAAGGACCCAAAGACACCAACACACACATGGGTACGGGACCCATACAGACACCAATACACACCCAGATAAAGGACCCAAAGACACCAACACACACGTGGGTACGGGACCCATACAGACACCAATACACACCCAGATAAAGGACCCAAAGACACCAACATACACATGGGTACGGGACCCATACAGATACCAATACACACCCAGATAAAGGACCCAAAGACACCAACATACACATGGGTACGGGACCCATACAGATACCAATACACACCCAGATAAAGGACCCAAAGACACCAACATACACATGGGTACGGGACCCATACAGATACCAATACACACCCAGATAAAGGATCCATGTAGGTCCCAACACACACTGGGGTACGGGACCCATACAGACACCAATACACACCCAGATAAAGGATCCACAGGCACCAACACACACATGGGTACGGGACCCATACAGACACCAATACACACCCAGATAAAGTATCCACAGGCACCAACACACACTGGGGTACGGGACCCATACAGACACCAATACACACCCAGATAAAGGACCCACAGACACCAACACACACATGGGTACGGGACCCATACAGACACCAATACACACCCAGATAAAGGATCCATGTAGGTCCCAACACACACATGGGTACGGGACCCATACAGACACCAATACACACCCAGATAAAGGACCCACAGACACCAACACACACTGGGGTACGGGACCCATACAGACACCAATACACACCCAGATAAAGGACCCAAAGACACCAACATACACATGGGTACGGGACCCATACAGACACCAATACACACCCAGATAAAGGACCCACAGACACCAACACACACATGGGTACGGGACCCATACAGACACCAATACACACCCAGATAAAGGATCCATGTAGGTCCCAACACACACATGGGTACGGGACCCATACAGACACCAATACACACCCAGATAAAGGACCCACAGACACCAACACACACTGGGGTACGGGACCCATACAGACACCAATACACACCCAGATAAAGGATCCATGTAGGTCCCAACACACACATGGGTACGGGACCCATACAGACACCAATACACACCCAGATAAAGGATCCACAGGCACCAACACACACTGTGGTACGGGACCCACAGGCACCAATACACACCCAGATAAAGGATCCACATAGGCCCCAACACACACATGGGTCCGGGACCCATACAGACATCAATACACACCCAGATAAAGGACCCACATAGATCCCAACACACACTGGGGTACGGGACCCATACAGACACCAATACACACCCAGATAAAGGATCCACAGGCACCAACACACACATGGGTACGGGACCCATACAGACACCAATACACACCCAGATAAAGGATCCACAGGCACCAACACACACTGGGGTACGGGACCCATACAGGCACCAATACACACCCAGATAAAGGATCCACAGGCACCAACACCCACATGGGTACGGGACCCATACAGACACCAATACACACCCAGATAAAGGATCCACAGGCACCAACACACACATGGGTACGGGACCCATACAGGCACCAATACACACCCAGATAAAGGATCCACAGGCACCAACACCCACATGGGTACGGGACCCATACAGACACCAATACACACCCAGATAAAGGATCCACAGGCACCAACACACACATGGGTACGGGACCCATACAGGCACCAATACACACCCAGATAAAGGATCCACAGGCACCAACACCCACATGGGTACGGGACCCATACAGACACCAATACACACCCAGATAAAAGGATCCACAGAGGCCCCAACACACATGAGTCCGGGACCCATACAGACATCAATACACACCCAGATAAAGGATCCAGAGGCCCCAACACACACATGGGTACGGGACCCATACAGACACCAATACACACCCAGATAAAAGGATCCAAATAGGCCCCAACACACACTGGGGTACGGGACCCATACAGACATCAATACACACCCAGATAAAGGACCTACATAGGCCCCAACACACACATGGGTACGGGACCCATACAGACACCAATGCACACCCAGATAAAGGATCCACAGGCACCAACACACACTGAGGTACGGGACCCATACAGACACCAATACACACCCAGATAAAGGATCCACGTAGGTCCCAACACACACTGGGGTACGGGACCCACAGGCACCAACAGACACCCGTGCCTTTATCTGGAGATCAGGACAGGGCAGCAGAAAGGAGAGGGTGGGCACGTTCCAGACGCTGGGAGTGGGGGGGGTGAGTTGTGAAGGAAGAAGTTGTAACTCACCTGGTGAGGCGGGTTGCTCGAGTGCTGACTGGACAAATGTTGGTCAAAGTAGGATTCTCCGAACAGGTTTTTGAGTAGTGAGGTTTGCTGGGGAGATATAAAATATCTGAGCATCAGCACCATAGAACAACAGAGTCCAGCGACAGCACAGAAAGCTCTGTGCTCACATCATATTCATACCTTTCCGACAGGTGGCCTGCACACTTCTTACATTTAAGTCAGGTTGCAACTGGACAGTAGGAGCCATAGGCCAATGGGTATCAGCCCAATAGCCTGGCTCTGTGTACCTCTAAACATTCACAGTTCCCCACCCTGTCCTGTAGCTGCTGGACATTCCTGAGGTACAGGAACTACTCAATTCACCGTCTATTGTCCAAGCAAGTGTGGACAGCAAGGCCAACAGGCTCATTAACCATAATGGATGTTACAGTCAAACCCAATTCTGCCCACATTCAAAAGCAAAATACTGCAGATTCTCGAAATCTGAAACACAAACAGAAAATGCTGGAAATACTCAGCATCTGTGGAGAGTGAAACACAGCTAATGTTTCACAACGATGACTTTTCAACAGCATTTTCTGTTTTTGTTCCAATTCTACCCTCAGCTGGCAGCTGCAAAAGAACAAAAGAAATGGAAGCAGGAGTAGGCCATTTAGCCCCTTAAGCCTGTTCCGCCATTCAGTGCTGATCTTCTATCCACTTTCCCACCCACATCACATATCCCTCGAGTCCCTGACAGCTCAAAAATCTGTCTATCTCAGTCTTAAATATATTCAACGATGGAGCATTTACAACCCTCTGAGGCAGAGAATTCCAAAAATTCACAACCCTCTGAATGAAGATATTTCTCCTTATCTCGGTCTTTATCCTGGAACTGTACCCCCTGTTCTAGATTCCCCAGCCAGCAGAAACAACCTCTGAGTGCTGACCCTGTCCAGCCCCTTCAGAACTTTGTAAGTTTCAATAAGATCACCTCTCATTTGCCTAAACTCCAGAGAATATAGACCCAGTTTACTCAGCCTCTCATCATAGGGCAACATTCTCATCCCAGGGACCAATCTAGTGAACCTTCACTGTACTGCCTCCAAGGCAAGTATATCCTTCCTTAGATACGGAGACCAAAACTGCACGCAATACACCAGGTGTGGTCTCACCAAGGCTCTATACAATTGCAGCAAGACATATTTACTCCTGTACTCAAAATCCCCTTGTGATGAAGGCCAACCTATCATTTGCCTTCCTAATTGCATGCTGGCTTTTAGTGACTCATGTCCAGGTCCCTTTGGACATCAACACTTCCCAACTTCTCAGATTTAACAAATACTCTGCCTTTCTGTTTTTTCGACCAAAGTGGATCACTTCACACTGGTTCACATTATATTCCATTTGCCATCTTCTTGCCCACTCACTTAGCCTGTCCAAATCCCCTTGAAGCCTCCTTGCATCCTCCTCACAACTTACATTCCCACCTAGTTTTGTGTCATCAGCAAATTTAGAAATATATACAATTGGCCCCCACATCCAAATCATTTAGACAGATTGTGAACAGATATGGCCCCAGCATCGATCCTTGTGGTAAAAGCCTGCCATCCTGAGAATGACCAGTTTATACCTACTCTCTGTTTTCTGTCTGTTAACCAACTCTCGATCTATACCAGTATATTCCCCCCAATCTCATGTGCTTAAATTCTGTTTACTAACCTCCTGTGTTTGATCTTATCAAAAGCTTTCTGATAATCCAAATACACCACATCCACTGGTTCTTCTCTATCTATGCTACAAATAACATCTTCAAAAAACACCAACAAGTTTGTCAAACATAATTTCCCTTTCATAAATCTATGTTGACTCTGCCCAATCATATTATTTTCTAAGTACCTAGTTATCACATCCTTTATAATAGATTCTAACATTTTCCCTACTACTGACGTCAAACTAACAGGTCTGTAGTTTCCCCGCTTTCTCTTTCTCTCCTTTCTTAAATAGTGGGGTTACATTTGCTACTGTTTTACAGCAGGAACCTTTTCAAAATCTATAGAATTTGGAAAGATATCCACCAATGCATCTACTATCTCTGTAGCCACCTCCTTCAACACTCTGGGATGTAGCTCGTCTGGTCCAGGGGATTTATCAATCTTCAATCCAGTTAATTTTTTGAGTACTACCTCTTAATTGATACTAATTTCTTTCAGTTCCTCATTTTCACATGTCCCTTGGTTCCCACATTTTCTGTATCTTCCTCCATGAAGACAGACACAAAGTAATTGTTTAGTTTCTCCGCCATTTCCCTATTCTCCAAGATAAATTCTCCGCCTGTAACGGACCCACATTGTCCTTACTAATCTTTTCCTTTTCACATACCTAAAGAAGCTTATACAGTCCGCCTTTATGTTTCTCGCTAGCTTTCATTTATATTCTCTTTTCCCATTCTCTATCAGTTTCTTGGTCCTCCTTTGCTGGCTTCTAAATTGCTCCTAATCCTCAGGTTTACCACTTTTTCTGGCAACCTTATAAGCCACTTCCTTTGATCTAATGCAATCTTTACCTTCATTTGTTAGCCACGGTTGATTCATTTTTCCAGTTGTTTTTTTTTTGTGTCTTCGAGGCATGTTTATTTGTTGCAGACCATGTCATATTTCTTTAAATACTAGCCATTGCCTGTCTACTGTCAAATCTTTTAGTGTATTTTCCCAATCCACCATAGCCAACTTGCCCCTCATACCTCAGTTTCCTTTGTTCAGATTTAAAACCCTATTTCAGAATGAACTACATCAGTTTCAAACTTAATGTAAACTTCTATCATATTATGGTCACTATTTCCCAAAGGCTCCTTTACAGCAAGGTTATTAATTAGCCCTTTCACATTACACATAACACTAAATCTAAAATAGCCAGATCCCTAGTTGGTTCTTCAACATACTACTCCAGAAACCCATCTTGCACACACGCCAGGAATTCATCCTCCACAGCATTAGTCCCGATTAGGTTTACCCAGTCTATATGTAAATTGAAGTCACCCAGTATTACTGTATTAGCCATGTTACATACACATCTAATTTCCTGATTTATACTGGACCCAACATTACCACTACTGTTTGGTGGCCTATAAACAACTCCCTCCAATGTTTTGCTGCCCCTTGCTGTTTCTTAGCTGCACCCAAATTGATTTTACATCTTGATCCTTCGATCTAAAATCCTCTCTCACTAATCTACTGATCTCTCCCTTATTGAGAACGCTACTGTCTCTCTTTTTCGCCTATCCTTCCTAAATGACGAATATCCTTGCATATTCAGTTCCCAGTCATGGTCACCCTGTAACCATGCCCTCTTTACCATGGGTAAATCATACCCATTTACCTCTATTTGTACTTTCAAACCATCTACCTTGTTGTGAATACTGCGTGCGTTCAGATAGAGTGCCCTTAACTTTGTCTTTTTAGCATTATACTGCATTCTGATCCTATTTGATACTTGCCTTTGCTTTGCCTATCTGCTCTTTTAGCTTACTACTGTTCTACTTCCTGTTACCAGTTTTGCTTACCTCCAATCTTCCCTTCTTGTCATACTCAAATTATCAATTCCCTTATTGCTACCTTCCTCTCTGGCCTTCTCTTCTCTCTCTAAATTATTACACCTGCCCTCACTTGATCCCTCGCTCCCACTATTTAGTTTAAAGTCCTCTCTACTGCCCTAGTTATACAACTCTCCAGAACACTGGTCCCAGCACGGTTCAGGTAAAGACCATCCCAACAGTACAGCTCCCACTTTCCCCAGTACACGTGCCAGTGCCCCATGAATCAAAACTAATTTCTCCCACATCAATCTTTGAGCCACGCATTTAACCCTCTAGTCTTATTTACCCTCATCCAATTTTCTCGTGGCTCAGGTAATAATCCAGAAATTATTACCTTTGAGGTTCTGCTTTTTTAATTTAGCCCCTAGCTGCTCATACTCTCTATGCAGAACCTCTTCCCTAGTCCTATTAATGTCACTGGTACCTACATGGACCACGACAACTGGATCCACCCCTCCCACTGCAAGTTCCTCTCTAGCCCCGAGGAGATGTCCCGAATCCTGGCACCAGGCAGGCAACACAACAATCTGGACTCTTACTCTTGGCTGCAGGGAACTGCTATTCTCTGCTTCCTGCCTGTTAACCAATCCTCAATCCACTCCATGAGCCCTTACCATTAACCTTTTGTGTGGCACCTTATCAAATGCCTTTTCGAACTCCAGGTATACTACATCTACTGGTTCCCCTTTATCTACCCTACTAGATACATCATCAAAAATTATTTTCCCTTTTATAAAACTTTATCTGATCATACTATGATTTTCTAAATGCATTGGTGCCCCTTCCACCAGGAATTACTGGATAACAATCGGGAGTAGGGAGTCTGGTTGGGATTGCTTTCTCCTCCGCTTGGAGCCATGCTGGTCAAATGTAACATCTCTGTGCCATCCCAGTCTCTGAGGACAGGTGCTGGGCTTCCACTGCCCTTCAGCCTTTGGTGCAAATGTTCCCAGTTACCCACAGTGATATCCCGATCCCGCGAGATGCTCGGAAACCAGCCACCACCTTTGGTAAGGCCAGCAAGCTGAAGTGGCGAGGTAATCATCTGGCTGGACTCCTTCCCCTCCCCCCGACCCCACCAATCCCATATCCTCACCCTACACCCATCATCGACACACAGGAAGTAATGACAGTAATACTCACAGTGAGAGGGCTAGATTCCGACCGCACAGAGGGCGATGATGACTGCTGCTGCTGGGGGACAGCGTTTATCTGGGAGTGCTGAAAAGATTGCTGCTGGTGATGGTAGCCTTGCTGCTGGGAGGGCTGGGACTGCTGGTAGCCTTGCTGCTGGGACTGCTGGTAGCCTTGCTGCTGAGTGTGCTGGGAGTGCTGGTAGTCTTGCTGCTGGGACTGCTGGTAGCCTTGCTGCTGGGACTGCTGGTAGTCTTGCTGCTGGGACTGCTGGTAGTCTTGCTGCTGGGACTGCTGGTAGCCTTGCTGCTGGGACTGCTGGTAGCCTTGCTGCTGGGACTGCTGGTAGCCTTGCTGCTGGGAGGGCTGGTAGCCTTGCTGCTGGGACTGCTGGTAGCCTTGCTGCTGGGAGGACTGGGACTGCTGGTAGCCTTGCTGCTGGGACGGCTGGTAGCCTTGCTGCTGGGACTGCTGGTAGCCTTGCTGCTGGGACTGCTGGTAGCCTTGCTGCTGGGAGGGCTGGGATTGCTGGTAGCCTTGCTGCTGGGAGGGCTGGGATTGCTGGTAGCCTTGCTGCTGGGACTGCTGGTAGCCTTGCTGCTGCTGGGACTGCTGGTAGCCTTGCTGCTGC
Organism: Heterodontus francisci; assembly: GCF_036365525.1. NCBI lineage: Eukaryota > Metazoa > Chordata > Chondrichthyes > Heterodontiformes > Heterodontidae > Heterodontus > Heterodontus francisci. Next base: position 19,864,166 of record NC_090416.1, read on the forward strand.
TGGGACTGCTGCTGACAAAAGGGGTATGGGGGCAATCGCTGGTCCATTGAAAGATTACTGGTGTCTAAGGGAATACCCTGCAGATATAGAATAGACAGTTAGATTCCCCCAGCACACTCTCGTTTCGTTACAGTGCAGCAGGTCAGGCGCATCTGACTGACACTGCCTCAGAATTCACATCCTCATTTAACAATCCCTCCAGGCTCCTTCCTACCTGTGAGAACTCGCCCACCCGATGACCCTCTTCTAAAACATGCATGTGCTCCATCAGCAGTTACACAGCTTCAGCCTACCATCCTCGACATTCCGGAGCCCTCCCCCTCTGACAATACCTCTACCCAACCCACAAAAGCCTCCAAATACCCATACATCCCATCATTTTAACCAGGCCTCAGTCTGTCCACAGCCTTATACCGTGCCTGAGAATCTGAGTTTCAACAACATCACAGGAACAACAGAATATAAAGTCCAACACCTCACGAGAAGCCGAATAAGCATGTCCAAGCTTCAGCACCCCTGCTCAGGGCTCTGCCCTGCCCCTGCCCTGTGCCTCTTCCCAGGGCTCTGCACTGCCCCTGCCTCTTACCTGTGTGATCGAGGAGAGAGTGGGAGACATTGTGGGAGAGAACTGCTTGCTGTGGGGCCTCCTGGAATCGCTGCTGGACAGAATGAGTGGATTGAGTGGGACCCTCCTCCGAGGGGATGTGCTGATGGAAGTGGGTGGCAGCGAGCTGCTCAACGAGGAGTGCAGTGACGAAGCATTCAGCAGAGACTGTTTTGAGGTGGCACTGACCGCAGACTGCAGCGAAGGGTTGCTAGGCGATGACTGTAACGACGGGTTGCTGAGTGACGTGTGAAGAGAGGAACTGCTGAGTGAGGACTGGAGCGAGGGATTACTGAGTGAGGACTGTAGAGAGGAGTTGCTGAGTGACTGGCTGCTCAGCGAGGATTGGAGGGAGGGATTGCTGAGCGAGGACTGCAGGGACATGTTACTCAGGGATCCTTGCAATGAAGAGGACAACCCTGGGGGAAGAAAAGAGAGAAGACAAGCAGGTATTAACAAACCAAAGGTACTTAACCCTTCCTCTTGGTCATCAGAACAAATAATTTCATCCCAGTGACAGCTCGAAGTGGGTTACAGCCCAGGCACTGGGGCTCTTCACCAACGACAGCATCACAGCCCGGCCTCATCCAACATCCACACAAACATTAACCAGTCAGCAGATGATGAGGAGGAGTGGGAAGGCTGACTGACTGATTTCACAGCCACCCCCTCCCCTGGCCAAAGGCAAATTGCAGTTCAACTGTGGATACCTCACTTTAGGAAGGATGTCACTGCCTCAGAGAGGGTGCAGAGGAGATTTACTCGATGGTTCCAGAGATGAGGGACTTCAGTTCTGTGGAGAGATTCTTTTTATGCGTTTCATGGGATATAGGTGTAACTGGCAAGGCCAGCATTTGTTGCCCTTGAGGGCAGTTAAGAGTTAACCACATTGCTGTGGGTGTGCAGTCACATGTAGGCCAGACCAGGTAAGGATGTCAGATTTCCTTCCCTAAAGGGCATTAGTGAACCAGATGGGTTTTTATGACATAAAAACAAGAAATGCTGGAAATACTCAGCAGGTCTGGCAGCATCTGTGAACAGAGAAGCAGAGTTAACATGTCAGGTCACTGACCCTTCATCAGAACTGGCAGATATTAGAAATGTAAAAAGGTTTTAAGCAAGTAAAGCGGGGGTGGGGCAAGACATAACAAAGGAGGAGGTGTAGATCGGACAAGGTCACAGAGAATAACTGACCAGAAGGTCATGGAGTAAAGGTAAACAATATGTTAATGGTGTGGTGAAAGACAAAGCGTTAGTACAGATAGGGTGTTAATGGACTGCAAACTGAACAGCCACAAGCACAAACATGAAATAAAACAGTGGGTAGGCACAGTAGAAACAAACTGAACAAACTAAAATAATAAAATAAACAATCGATGATAGTTTCATGACAACAGAAGTTGTTCTCTTTAAAGTGGAGATGGTTAAGGGGAGATGTAATAAAGGTTCAAATGATGAAGTGTTTTGATAAGGGAAAAACGGAGAATCTGTTTCCATTGGCAGGAGGGTCAGTCACCAGAGGGACACAGTTTTAAGAAAATTGGCAAAAGAATCAGAGGGGGAGATGAAGAAATATTTTTTAATACAGTGAGTTGTTGTGATCTGGAACGCGCTGCCTGAAAGGGCGGTGCAAGCAGATTCAATAATAACTTTCAAAAGGGAATTGGATAAATACTTGAAGGGGAAAAATGTGCAGGGATATGGGGAAACAGCGGGGTGGTGGTGGTAGTGGGGGGGAGTGGGACTATTTGGATAGCTCTTTCAAAGAGCCAGCACAGCCACAATGGGCTGAAAGGCCTTCTGAGATGCCACGAGGATTTGATGGTCCCTGCCCCAACTGAAAACAGCTCACTTGGCAAACAGAAGAGAAAAATCAGTAACTCACCCACTGATTCATACCCGGATGCCATTCCCAGGGATGCTCCGATTCCCAGGTGGGTCATGGTTGTGGTGAGGTTGCCTGTGCTGTTCCCACCACTGATGCTCGAGAAGACTGACTCTTCAGGATCGAGTGGCGTGGGGAGCGGAGATGGGAAGTGGAGGTTTGTTAGATCTGGGAGGGATCCACCCGTGTTCAGTGCACTGGGAACGTGTGAGATGTTGCTTGTTTGGTCTGGCGATGGAAAGATGCTACAAAAGGAAGGATCCTGGTTAATAGCAGCCAGGCACCACACTGAACACAGTTTCTATAGTAAGCTGTCATACTCAGGTTTTTATTTCACAATTCAAGTTATAATAACAGAACACTTCACACCCTGGACCCCACTCTGGTACCCTTGCTGTGTTTCGAGCAGGGTCGGGAGGGGTCCAGTTCCCTTCATGTAAAGGTCAGAAAGACTTGCATTTCTCTAGTTCTTTCATACCATCCCAAAGCTCCTTACAGCCAATCAAGTACTTTTGAAGTGTAGTCACTGTTGTTATATAGGAAACACAGCAGCCAATTTGCACACAGCAAGATCTCACAAACAGCAACGAAAAAACGAATAATCAGTTTCTTTTACTGACGGTTGAGGGATTAAATATTGGCCCCACGGCACCAGGAAGAACTCACCCTCAGTTTAATGTCTCATTCAAAAGAAGCAACAGCTGACCATGTAGCACTCTCTCAGTACTGACCCTCCCAAAAGTGCTGCACTCTCTCAGTACTGACCCTCCAACAGTGCAGCACTCTCTCAGTACTGACCCTCCAACAGTGCAGCACTCTCTCAGAACTGACCCTCCCAACAGTGCAGCACTCTCTCAGTACTGACCCTCCAACAGTGCAGCACTCCCTCAGTACTGACCCTCCAACAGTGCAGCACTCTCTCAGTACTGACCCTCCCAACAGTGCTGCACTCTCTCAGTACTGACCCTCCCAACAGAGCAGCACTCCCTCAGTACTGACCCTCCAACAGTGCAGCACTCTCTCAGTACTGACCCTCCAACAGTGCAGCACTCTCTCAGTACTGACCCTCCAACAGTGCTGCACTCTCTCAGTACTGACCCTCCAACAGTGCAGCACTCTCTCAGTACTGACCCTCCCAACAGTGCAGCACTCTCTCAGTACTGACCCTCCCAACAGTGCAGCACTCTCTCAGTACTGACCCTCCCAACAGTGCAGCACTCCCTCAGTACTGACCCTCCAACAGTGCAGCACTCTCTCAGTACTGACCCTCCGACAGTGCAGCACTCTCTCAGTACTGACCCTCCGACAGTGCAGCACTCCCTCAGTACTGACCCTCCGACAGGGGAGCACTCCCTCAGTACTGACCCTCCGACAGTGCGGCACTCCATCAGTACTGACCCTCCGACAGTGCAGCACTCCCTCAGTACTGACCCTCCGTCAGTGCAGCACTCCCTCAGTACTGACCCTCCGACAGTGCAGCACTCCCTCAGTCCTGACCCTCCAACAGTGCAGCACTCCCTCAGTACTGACCCTCCCAACAGTGCAGCACTCTCTCAGTACTGACCCTCCCAACAGTGCAGCACTCTCTCAGTACTGACCCTCCCAACAGTGCTGCACTCCCTCAGTACTGACCCTCCAACAGTGCAGCACTCCCTCAGTACTGACCCTCCGACAGTGCAGCACTCCCTCAGTACTGACCCTCCGACAGTGCAGCACTCCCTCAGTACTGACCCTCCGACAGTGCAGCACTCCCTCAGTACTGACCCTCCGACAGTGCAGCACTCCCTCAGTACTGACCCTCCGATAGTGCAGCACTCCCTCAGTACTGACCCTCCAACAGTGCAGCACTCCCTCAGTACTGACCCTCCGTCAGTGCAGCACTCTCTCAGTACTGACCCTCCGACAGTGCAGCACTCCCTCAGTACTGACCCTCCGACAGTGCAGCATTCCCTCAGTACTGACCCTCCGACAGTGCAGCACTCCCTCAGTACTGACCCTCCGACAGTGCAGCATTCCCTCAGTACTGACCCACCGACAGTGCTGCACTCTCTCAGTACTGACCCTCCGACAGTGCTGCACTCCCTCAGTACTGACCCTCCCAACAGTGCAGCACTCTCTCAGTACTGACCCTCCGACAGTGCAGCACTCCCTCAGTAATGACCCTCCGACAGTGCAGCACTCTCTCAGTACTGACCCTCCCAACAGTGCAGCACTCTCTCAGTACTGACCCTCCCAACAGTGCAGCACTCCCTCAGTACTGACCCTCCAACAGTGCAGCACTCTCTCAGTACTGACCCTCCGACAGTGCAGCACTCCCTCAGTACTGACCCTCCGACAGGGGAGCACTCCCTCAGTACTGACCCTCCGACAGTGCAGCACTCCATCAGTACTGACCCTCCAACAGTGCAGCACTCCCTCAGTACTGACCCTCCGTCAGTGCAGCACTCCCTCAGTACTGACCCTCCGACAGTGCAGCACTCCCTCAGTCCTGACCCTCCGACAGTGCAGCACTCCCTCAGTACTGACCCTCCCAACAGTGCAGCACTCTCTCAGTACTGACCCTCCCAACAGTGCAGCACTCTCTCAGTACTGACCCTCCAACAGTGCAGCACTCCCTCAGTACTGACCCTCCGACAGTGCAGCACTCCCTCAGTACTGACCCTCCGACAGTGCAGCACTCCCTCAGTACTGACCCTCCGACAGTGCAGCACTCCCTCAGTACTGACCCACCGATAGTGCAGCACTCCCTCAGTACTGACTCTCCAACAGTGCAGCACTCCCTCAGTACTGACCCTCCGTCAGTGCAGCACTCTCTCAGTACTGACCCTCCGACAGTGCAGCACTCCCTCAGTACTGACCCTCCGACAGTGCAGCATTCCCTCAGTACTGACCCTCCGAAGTGCAGCACTCCCTCAGTACTGACCCTCCGACAGTGCAGCACTCCCTCAGTACTGACCCTCCGACAGTGCAGCACTCCCTCAGTACTGACCCTCCGACAGTGCAGCACTCCCTCAGTACTGACCCTCCAACAGTGCAGCACTCCCTCAGTACTGACCCTCCGACAGTGCTGCACTCCCTCAGTACTGACCCTCCGACAGTGCTGCACTCCCTCAGTACTGACCCTCCGACAGTGCTGCACTCCCTCAGTACTGACCCTCCCAACAGTGCAGCACTCTCTCAGTACTGACCCTCCGACAGTGCAGCACTCCCTCAGTAATGACCCTCCGACAGTGCAGCACTCTCTCAGTACTGACCCTCCGACAGTGCAGCACTCCCTCAGTACTGACCCTCCGACAGTGCTGCACTCTCTCAGTACTGACCCTCTGACAGAGCGGCACTCCCTCAGTACTGACCCTCCGACAGTGCTGCACTCTCTCAGTACTGACCATCCGACAGTGCTGCACTCTCTCAGTACTGACCCTCCGACAGTGCAGCACTCCCTCAGTACTGACCCTCCGACAGTGCGGCATTCCCTCAATACTGACCCTCCGACAGTGCTGCACTCTCTCAGTACTGACCCTCCGACAGTGCTGCACTCCCTCAGTACTGACCCTCCGATAGTGCAGCACTCCCTCAGTACTGACTCTCCAACAGTGCAGCACTCCCTCAGTACTGACCCTCCGTCAGTGCAGCACTCTCTCAGTACTGACCCTCCGACAGTGCAGCACTCCCTCAGTACTGACCCTCCGACAGTGCAGCATTCCCTCAGTACTGACCCTCCGACAGTGCAGCACTCCCTCAGTACTGACCCTCCGACAGTGCAGCACTCCCTCAGTACTGACCCTCCGACAGTGCAGCACTCCCTCAGTACTGACCCTCCGACAGTGCAGCATTCCCTCAGTACTGACCCTCCGACAGTGCTGCACTCTCTCAGTACTGACCCTCCGACAGTGCTGCACTCCCTCAGTACTGACCCTCCGACAGTGCTGCACTCCCTCAGTACTGACCCTCCCAACAGTGCAGCACTCTCTCAGTACTGACCCTCCGACAGTGCAGCACTCCCTCAGTAATGACCCTCCGACAGTGCAGCACTCTCTCAGTACTGACCCTCCGACAATGCTGCACTCTCTCAGTACTGACCCTCTGACAGTGCGGCACTCCCTCAGTACTGACCCTCCGACAGTGCTGCACTCTCTCAGTACTGACCCTCCGACAGTGCTGCACTCTCTCAGTACTGACCCTCCGACAGTGCAGCACTCTCTCAGTACTGACCCTCCGACAGTGCTGCACTCTCTCAGTACTGACCCTCCGACAGTGCAGCACTCCCTCAGTACTGACCCTCCGACAGTGCAGCATTCCCTCAGTACTGACCCTCCGACAGTGCAGCACTCCCTCAGTACTGACCCTCTGACAGTGCAGCACTCCCTCAGTACTGACCCTCCGACAGTGCAGCACTCCCTCAGTACTGACCCTCCGACAGTGCAGCACTCCCTCAGTCCTGACCCTCCGACAGTGCAGCATTCCCTCAGTACTGACCCTCCGACAGTGCTGCACTCTCTCAGTACTGACCCTCCGACAGTGCTGCACTCCCTCAGTACTGACCCTCCGACAGTGCTGCACTCCCTCAGTACTGACCCTCCGACAGTGCTGCACTCCCTCAGTACTGACCCTCCAACAGTGCGGCGCTCCCTCAGTACTGACCCTCCGACAGTGCGGAGCTCCCTCAGTACTGACCCTCCGACAGTGCGGCGCTCCCTCAGTACTGACCCTCCGACAGTGCTGCGCTCCCTCAGTACTGACCCTCCGACAGTGCAGCATTCCCTCAGTACTGACCCTCCAACAGTGCGGCGCTCCATCAGTTCTGACCCTCCGACAGTGCTGCACTCCCTCAGTACTGACCCTCCGACAGTGCAGCACTCCCTCAGTACTGACCCTCCGACAGTGCAGCACTCCCTCAGTACTGACCCTCCGTCAGTGCAGCGCTCCCTCAGTACTGACCCTCCGACAGTACGGCGCTCCCTCAGTACTGACCCACCGACAGTACGGCGCTCCCTCAGTCCTGACACTCCAGCCGTGAGATTGTCGCTTGGTACTGCTTTGGAAGTGTCAGCCTGGGTTATGGGTTTGAGTCTCAGGAGGGGGACATATACCCAGGTCTCTGACTCACAGGTGAGAGTGCTGCAGTGCCTGAATCCTGATGGTGCTCATGGCCCGCCCTTGGGCGGGATGATGAAAACCTTTGTTCGGAGTCTCTGTATCTTTTCTCATAACTGCAGCCAGCAGCTTCCTCCTTCAGCTAAATACTTCCTCTGACAATAACTCAGTTCTATGTAGCCTAAGTTGATCCATTGCTTGACTCTGACTGCAGTCCTGGGGAGGTTCTGCTATCTGCTCCCTCACCCTCCGGAAGAGGTGATCAAGAGGAGCTGCTTTTCCAGGGATCCCACTTTGTCACCATGAATGTTTATTCCATCCCTTCCACAACCCTGTTTGTCCCTATTTCAATAGCATGCCTGGGGTCAGGGCCTCTCTGAACTGCTCTCTCCTCATGGCTTGAGCTTCCTAACCCCAGTCAAACACGCTGCCCTCCCCCTTGTGTTGAATTTGAGGCCCCTTTCCAGGTGGAATGCTTCACCACCATCACCGCCTAATACAGTGTCATATCATGATGTCACCTCTCCTTGTCACTGCCTCCTAGTTCCCCTGGGATAAGAGGGCTGTCCCATGAGGAGAGATTGAGTAGAATGGGCCTATCCTCTCTGGAGTTTAGAAGAAGGAGAGGTAAACGCATAGAAACATATAAAATTCTTTGAGGATTTGACAGGGTAGGTTCTGGGAAGCTGTTTTCCCCCAAGCTGGAGTGTCTCGAACCAGGGGGTCATAGTCTCAGAATAAGAGGTTGGCCATTCAGGACTGAGATGAAGAGAAATGTCTTTACTCAGAGGTTTGTGATTCTTTGGAATTCTCTACCCCAGAGAGCTGTGGATGTTCAGTCATTGAGTACATTCAAGGCTGAGATCAACAGATTTTTGGACACTGAGGGAATTAAGGGATTTGGGGATAGGGCTGGAAAGTGGGTTTGATGTTGAATATCAGCTATGATCTTTTTGAATGGGGTAGCAGGATTGAGAGGCTGAATGGCACACTCCTGCTCCTATTTCTAAGGTTCCACTTTGCAAGTTTTCCCAGGCACAGTCCCTCGCTCCCATCATCGGATTTCTCAATTTAATGAAAACACACAGCGAACATCAAAAAGCCAGTGATTGAGTTAGGGGGGAGTCAGAAGGTCCCAGGTCTGTGCTACGTTTATTGATCTCATCCTGGCAGCATTAAGGGAGTGACAACTGGCCTCAGTGCCCCTGGCATAGGGATGAGGACAAAAGGAAAAAGAGATATATTTCCCAATGTGTTATTTAGCACAGCTAACTTTCAGGATCTGGGGCAGTTACCCACTATCAAGCATTATCCCTCCACCTCAGCCCACTCCTCTAGTGAAGGCAAAGACCCTCCCTGGGAAGACGGGTCCCATCACTCTCCCCGGGAGGACGGGTCCCATCACTCTCCCCGGGAGGACTAGTCCCATCACTCGCCCCGGGAGGACGGGTCCCATCACTCGCCCCGGGAGGACGGGTCCCATCACTCGCCCCGGGAGGACGGGTCCCATCACTCGCCCCGGGAGGACGGGTCCCACTTCCCTCCCCGGGAGGACGGGTCCCATCACTCGCCCTGGGAGGACGGGTCCCATCACTCGCCCTGGGAGGACGGGTCCCATCACTTGCCCCGGGAGGACGGGTCCCATCACTCGCCCCGGGAGGACGGGTCCCATCACTCGCCCCGGGAGGACGGGTCCCATCACTCGCCCCGGGAGGACGGGTCCCATCACTCGCCCCGGGAGGACAGGTCCCATCACTCGCCCCAGGAGGACGGGTCCCATCACTCGCCCCGGGAGGACAGGTCCCATCACTCGCCCCAGGAGGACGGGTCCCATCACTCGCCCCGGGAGGACGGGTCCCATCACTCGCCCCGGGAGGACAGGTCCCATCACTCGCCCCAGGAGGACGGGTCCCATCACTCGCCCCGGGAGGACGGGTCCCATCACTCGCCCCGGGAGGACGGGTCCCACTTCCCTCCCCGGGAGGACGGGTCCCATCACTCGCCCTGGGAGGACGGGTCCCATCACTCTCCCCGGGAGGACGGGTCCCATCACTCTCCCCGGGAGGACGGGTCCCATCACTCGCCCCGGGAGGACGGGTCCCATCACTCGCCCCGGGAGGACGGGTCCCATCACTCGCCCCGGGAGGACGGGTCCCATCACTCGCCCCGGGAGGACAGGTCCCATCACTCGCCCCAGGAGGACGGGTCCCATCACTCGCCCCGGGAGGACAGGTCCCATCACTCTCCCCAGGAGGACGGGTCCCACCACTCGCCCCGGGAGGACGGGTCCCATCACTCGCCCCGGGAGGACGGGTCCCATCACTCTCCCTGGGAGGACAGGTCCCACTGCCCTCCTGTACCTCATCACCCCCATGTATGAATTCAGACAGTGAATGGGGGAATCTGGGGTTGTTGCAGTAGAGCTGGTGCTACCTTCCCCAACAGTCCATGTAAACGTCTGTCAGTAAGGGTCACTCTCCAGTGATCAGGAGCAGAGCCCCCAGTGCACTAGCCTTCCCTAATCCACAGGACGAGTGTAGCTCTCCACTGCTGCCCTGGCACTGACCGTAGCCCAATCTGAGAAGGGAGGTGGTGGGGGGTCTGTCCTACACTAGCCAGTGCAGTTACCCTCCAAGCTGGGGAGTTGGGCAGGGGTGGGGGGGGGCGGGCGGTCGTGAGGGCAGGGGTCTGTCCTACACCGGGCAGTGCAGTTACCCTCTGAGCCAGCGGGGCAGGGAATGCTTGTGGGACTAGCAATTTCGTGTGTCTCGTCTCCGTTCGGTTCACTTGCCCCTTCTTGGCGGCTCGCCTCCACAGGTCCTCCTTCTGCTGGGCTGGTGGTGACCAGGTCATGGACTCTTCCATGCCTTCCGACATCAGTGCTGTTCCATACTCAGAGAACAGCGGGTGGGCTTTGCTGCAGGGTGAGACATACAAAGTGTCAGCTCCTGGAGGCTGCCAATCCCATTTCCACACAACCCTCCTGGGCTAGGTTCGGGGGGAACCCTCCCCCTGTGCCCCACCCCCCAATTCCACCTGCACAGTGAGCCCTGAACTGACTGGGAGACAACCCGGGGGGCGGGGGGGGTAATTGTGTCAGCCACATGGGTCTGTGCCACACGGAACAGGAGAAAGCCAGGTTCCACTGCTGAGCCAAGGGGACAAAGGCAACATTGAGGAAGGAGAACTTGGCCAGAATTCCTGCTCTTTCACCATTCCCAAGGAAATCTCTGGATAGGAGGAGATTCTACTCCTTCTTCTCCAACAGTGTGGGCTGTCCAGGCTCAGATTTGGAGAAAGGCCCCTTGGTGAGGTACCGGGTGGCAGTGGAACCCAGAAACTGGTGAGCACCTGCAGGAGAGGAGGGGGGAAATAAACAGGACAGCTCAATGGGAAAAGCACCATCGACAAACTCCTCACACCCCATTAGCTGGCAAAACAAGGTATGCAGGTGCTAAGAAAAAGAACATTTTGCTTTTTAAATGCTATTTATGCCAGATTTAACTAACAAGATAGCAAGCTCCCTCTACACTGTCCCCCATCAAACACTCCCAGGACAGGTACAGCACGGGGGTTAGATAGAGTAAAGCTCCCTCTACACTGTCCCCATCAAACACTCCCAGGACAGGTACAGCACAGGGATTAGATACAGAGTAAAGCTCCCTCTACAAAGAATTTTAAAAAACGAGGTTAGATACAAAAAAAAAAACGGGGATTGGCTGGTCAATTTGGAGCACTTCCTGCCAGCAATCAGGGGGAGCAGCTGCACCTGTGTTGCTGCAACTGCAACTGGAGAGGAGAGAGGAGACTGGAGTTACTGCAGAGAGGTGACTGTAGACAGCTGTATTTACTGTGGAACTGTTGCACTTTTTCAAGACTAAGACCTGAGAGTCATTTTGGAGAGGTGGGTGTTGGAGCACCAGAGAACTGTTGGTTGTTTGGACTGTTGGGGGAGGGAGAAGGCACCGGAAGATCCAGGGGTGGGGCTGCCAAATTCTATATGGAGCCCCTGTACTAGCTCTTGTGTTTATCTGCCATCCTGCACAAAAGGGGCTCCCTCCCCACCCCCAACTGTGTGGCTCGGGACGGCTGGAGCTGCCCGGCTGAAGAAAATCCTTATACAACAACAGAAAAGGGAGAGAACCGGGCGGTTCTAACCGACCCGGGCGAAGAACCCTCCCCTAACTGGAAGAGTGGAGTGTCGACTCTGCAGGAAGGTGCTCCAACCACCAATTGAAGTGTAACATCCTTGCAGCTGTTCTCTCTCTTCCATCACTCGGCCACCTATCCTCTCCTCCCCTTGTCCTTTTCAGCCCTATCCTCCTCTATTCCAATCCCCCCCTCCCCCATCATATTGTTTGTGTTTCAGAAAACTGTCGTGTGCTTTGTTTCTTGGGGGTGGGCGTAGCTCTGCGACCCCATGGCAAGCCCCTCTTCGCCGGTGGCGGGGCCTTCCCGTTCATAAACTGCTGCGGCTGCTGCAGCTGCACCTGTTGCCCCGTCACCGTTTGCTTTATTAACATCGAAGCATGGGGTCAAGAGCTACGTCCACCCGAACATGACTATAGAGGCATGCGTGAAAGCAATGGCCGAGGTTGTCGGCCCTTCGGCCATTGTTGCAGCCTCTAAAATGTACGGGAAGGCAGTGTTTTTCCTGAAGACCGAGCGGGCGGTGTCCCTGGGTCTGAGCAAGGGGCTCACCGTGGGCGGGACCTTTCTGCCAGTGGACCCCCTGGAGGCCACTGCGCAAAGGCTCATTCTATCCAATGTCCCGCCCTCCATTCCTGGTGAGCTTCTCCTTCCCCACCTGCACCATCTGGGGGAGGTAAAGACGGGGCTCACCCCAGTCCCGCTCGGTCTTCGGGAGAACAGCCTCCGACACGTGTACTCCTTCCGCCGCCAGTTATTCATGCAGCTGGCGCGGGAGGAGGTGACAGAGGGCCACTTTAATGTAGAATTCCAGGGGACGGCCTACCGTGTCTTCTGGACCTTGGACGGTGCCATGTCTGTAAGGGGGTGGGGCATGTTCGTAAGAACTGCCCCAACCTCCCGGCTGCCAACTCCAACTCGGCGGCCCAGGGTGGCGACGCTGCACCTCCTCCCACCCCCCCTACACCACCACCAGATACCATTCAGTCGGTACCGGAGGCTGTGGTTTTCACGGCCTCCGGCAGGGAGGGGGGTGACCGTCCAAGTGGAAGGAAGGCGCGGAGGGGAAATAAACATCGAGAGGCACGTCCCCTGGACACCGTGACACTACCCGAGCCTGAGCTCAGCCCAAGGCCCGATCTCGGGAAGTCAACTTGCCCCAGGGCTGGGCTCAGGCCCAGGGTGAATAAAAAAAAGGAGAGTGTGGAGGTGGAGGCCTCTGATGATATGGAGGTCTCTGAGCCTCTGCACACAACTGGGAAAAAGAGGAGAAGGCACCCCTCCACAGAGGTAACAAGGGGCCCTGAGGCGCAGGGCCCATCTGTTGGAGGGGAGCTGTCTCCTGTTTCGGGTCCCCAGGTTTCCCCTACCGCCACCACCAAGGCTGCAAAGTCCGGGCAGGAGCACTCTATTCCTCAGGATGGAGGGGAGGGGAAGGCCCCGGTACTTGAGGCCCCTCCTGAAGGAGTAAGTGGGGCCCTGCTTGTGGTGGGGGAGCCTGGGGACGCCGCCCATTCTGCCACTGCTACTGGGTCGGGTGCCCTGAATGAAGGGGAGGGCGAGGCCCCAGAGGGTCGGGCCTCCCAGCCGGAGTCCACCACCAACCAGGAGACACCCGACCCAGTTATAACTGAGAATGCTGCCCCATCTGCTGGGCCTGTGGGTGCTGGCGGAGCGGGAGATGGCCTCCTCCCTCCGCCTCCAGTCTCGGCTCCGGCTGCTTTCCCGGAGCCCGGAACTTCTGTCTCCCCTGGACCACTCATTGGCCTGGGGACGGAGGTGGAGGGGGGTCCTGAGCCGCTGGTGCCTACAGGCTCCAGTTTCACAATAGAACCCAGAGAGGACTCCTCCGCCATCGATCCTGGGGGTGGGATCGTGACGGAGGCGGGACCAGCTGGCGCGGCCGGGACGTCCGCCCCACAGTGTATGGTAGATGAGTCGGCCGCTGGCGGTGACGACCCGGAGGAGGATGGGGATTCGGTGCGGGGCACGGAGGATGATCTTGATTCCATCGCCAGTGAGGTGGTGGAGTCCCTCGTGCCTCCCACCGAATCTCCTCTCATCCCCACGGCGGAACTCCGGGATTTCCTCGCGGCTTGCAGGGGTTGCCGCAATAAAGTTCAGCTGGCCCTCGACCGTTGGTCGAATCTGGCGCTGATCATACAGTCCGTCCGTGCCGCCCTTAAGATAGCGGGAAAGCGCGCGGACGTGAAACTGGTTGAGAGGCGCCGTTTTAATGTGTTCCTCAATGATGGGGGAGTGGAAGGCCAGGTGCACTTCCACTCCCTCCTCACAGTGAGGTGTTGGTGACGGGTTTTAAGTACCTTTGACATGAAGATAACCATAGCCAGCCTCAACATCAACGGCAGCAGAGGGGCTCACCGCAGATTTCACAATCTCTCAGTCCTTAGGGAAGGGAGATACGTGGTGAGCTTTCTGCAGGAAACCCACACCGTTCCGGGAGACGAAGCCACCTGGCTCCTGGAGTGGCAGGGTGGGGTCTACATGAGTCACCTCACCCCTATTTCTAGTGGGGTGGCTATCTTGTTGGCCCCGACTTTTCAGCCGGAGATCTTGGGGGTCAAGGAGCTAGTGCCGGGCCGCTTGCTCCACCTCGCCGTTCGCCTGGGTAGCGTGCTGCTCCACTTTGTGAACGTGTACGCGCCCAGACCCGGCGCGTTGCAAGCGCGCTTCTTTGAAGAAGTGTCCGCTCTCTTGAGCTCCATCGATAGCGGCGAGTGCATCATCCTCGGGGGGGATTTTAACTGCACCCTCGAGGTGGGGGATCGCTCCGGTCCCCAGCGCGGCCAAGCGTCGGTGGAGAAGTTGAGGGGACTGATCAGCTCCCTTAACTTGGTGGACGTCTGGCGGAATCTCCATCCCGACTCTAGCGCCTTCACGTGGAGGTCTGGAGGAGGGGGGTCGCGAATCGACCGCCTCTACATTTCGCAGGCGTACGTCTCCCGCATTTCGGCGGCCTCCATGCGGCTGGTGCCGTGCTCGGACCACCGCCTGGTGTGGGCGGAGTTTACTCCGCTCCGCACGCGGGCGGGGTCCGCGTACTGGCACTTTAACAACCGGCTGCTAGAGGACGAGCGATTTCGGGACTCGTTCTGTCGATTCTGGGCCGACTGGAGAAGGAAGCAGGGGGGCTTCCCCTCCTTGAGGCTATGGTGGGATGTGGGCAAGACTCACATCCGCGTCTTCTGTCAGGAGTACGCGAGGGGGTCGACCAAGAGGCGGGAAGCCGGGATCGGGCGCCTTGAGAGGGAGGTGCTCGACTTGGAATCCCGCCTCGGTCATGCCGTCGCGGACCCGGCCCTGTGGCAGGCGTACAAAGAGAAGAAGGGCGCGCTGAGGAACCTGCAGCTCATAGGGTCCCGAGGCGCGTACGTGAGGTCGCGGATCCAGATCCTGGAAGATTTGGACCGCGCCTCACCCTTCTTCTACTCGCTGGAAAAATGGCGGGGGGGTCCGTAAGCAGCTCGTTGAGCTGCTGGCCGACGACGGATCCTCCATCACGGATCCGGAGGGAATGGGCCTCCTGGTCCGGACGTATTACAGTGCGTTGTTCTCTCCGGATCCGTCCAGCGAGGATGCGCGCAGAGTTTTGTGGGAGGACCTGCCGCAGGTCAGCCCGGAGGGCGCCGAAGGTTTGGAGGCTCCGCTCACGTTGGCGGAGCTGACTGGCGCCCTCCACCAGCTCTCGAGGGGCAAATCCCCAGGGCTGGATGGGTTGACCGTGGAGTTCCTCAGGGCGTTCTGGGACGTCCTGGGGGACGATTACGCGCGGGTCCTGGGGGAAAGCCTGGCGACCGGGGAGATGCCCCTCTCGTGGCGCAGGGCGGTCATCGTCCTGCTGCCGAAGAGGGGCGATCTCCGCCTGCTTAAAAACTGGCGTCCGGTCTCCCTCCTCAGCACGGATTATGAGATCTTTGCCCGGGCTATGTCTACCCGCCTGGGCTCCGTGCTGGCCCACATGATCCACCCCGACCAGTCCTACACAGTCCCGGGCCGGTCCATCCAGGACAACATCCACCTGGTCCGGGACCTGATCCATCTTTCCCAGAGGACTGGTCAGTCGGTCGCCTTTCTCTCCCTCGATCAGGAGAAGGCGTTCGACAGGGTGGATCACGATTACCTTTTCGGGACTCTGCGCGCTTTCGGACTCGGGCCGCATTTCGTGGCCCGGGTCCGACTTTTATACGCCGCCGCAGAGTGTCTAGTCAAAGTTAACAGGTCCTTGACGGCGCCCCTTCGATTTGGGAGAGGAGTGCGTCAGGGGTGCCCCATGTCCGGCCAATTGTATACCATCTGCGTGGAGCCCTTCCTGTGCCTGCTTCGCAGGAGGTTGACGGGATTGGCTCTGCGCGAGCCGGCCATGCGGGTCGTCCTCTCGGCTTACGCCGACGACGTGCTCCTCGCAATCACAGATCCCGTTGACAGGTACAGCACGCGAGGATCAATTGGGAGAAATGTTCCGGACTCCTGGTTGGTCAGTGGCGGGTGAACTCCCTGCCGGAGGAGATGACACCTTTTGCGTGGAGCACCACGCACCTCCTCTATCTGGGAGTCCACCTTAGCCCCGCTGAGGAAGCCTGGCCGGCAAACTGGCAGGAGTTGGAGGCGAAAGTCACCGCTCGGCTGGGGCGCTGGACAGGACTGCTCCGAGTGCTTTCCTACAGGGGCCGAGCGTTGGTCATAAACCAACTGGTGGCCTCCATGTTGTTGTACCGGTTGGTCACTTTGGCCCCGCCCCCTGTATTTGCCACCAAGATCCAGAAGAAACTCGTCGATTTCTTCTGGGGCAAGAGGAAACACTGGGTCTCTGCCGCGGTCCTGAGTCTCCCGATCGAGGAGGGCGGTCAGTCGCTGGTGTGCGTCCGCACCCAGGCTGCGACTCTCCGCCTTCGGACCCTGCAGAGATACCTGTACATCGAGCGTCCTCCCAGATGGTGTGCGCTGGCGACGTATTTTTTCCGCCAGTGTCACTGCCTTCAAGACGACACGCAGCTCCCGGTGGAGTCCGTTAGCCGCGCCTCTCTGAGGGAGTTGCCTGTCTTTTACCGGGATCTTTTCCGAGTCTGGAACATGTTCGCCTCCAGTCAGGGCGCTCCCCTGCCGGCGGAGGAGAGCGCCTCGGCTGTCCGGGCGGCCGACTCCGGGGACGGTCCGGCGGGCGGAGGAGTAGCCGAAACCCCCGGGACGCCCCTCACTGCGGGTGGCGAGGGGGCTCGGGAGTGCGGAGCGATCCCGGCCGAGCGGGAGTCAGCTCGGCCGGAACTGCTCATCGGACCCAGGCCCCGAAACCCTCCTCGGGAGCCGGTCCCGCACAACCCGAGCCGCCTCTCGGAAATGCCCTCCGTGCCATTCCAATCGGCGCGGAGGGGTTTCCTGTACAGGCTGCTCCTGCACACTCTCCACTTCCTCGCCCTCGTCAGCCGGCAGGACACGCCCTGGCGGTCCGCATTGCCATCTGGCGGCGAGGGGAAACCCCGATGGAGGTCTCTTTACGCGGGAGTCTTCCCCCTTTACATCGGGGACCTGGGGTGGAGGGTGCTGCACAGAGCAGTCCCGTGCAATAGGCTTTTAAGTAGGTTCACGGACTCCCAGGCCACCTGTACTTTCTGCGGCCTGGACGAGTCCGTGTTCCACATTTATATGGAGTGTGCGAGGTTGCAGCCCCTATTTGAGTATCTGAAGGGGCTGCTCCTCAAATTCTGGCTGCACTTCAGTCCCACGCTCCTGATCTTTGGGCACCCGGTGCGGAGGGGCTTGGGCCGGGAGGAGGATCTCCTCGTCGGTCTGCTCCTGGGCCTGGCCAAGGTGGCAATTCACAGGTCCAGGTTGCGGGCTGTCGGGGGGTCCGTCCTCCCCGATTGCCTGCCCCTCTTCCGCGGTTACGTTCGCGCCCGGGTGTCCCTGGAAAAGGAGCATGCGGTGTCCGCCGGTACGCTTGAGGCCTTCCGCGACCGGTGGGCACCGCAGGGACTGGAGTGCATTGTCGACGCCGAGAATGGCATTTTAATTTGAGTTTTTTTGTTTATTTAAAAAGAAAAAAAAAAGAAAAAGAAAAAAAAAAAACGGGGGTTAGATCCAGAGTAAAGCTCCCTCTGCACCGTCCTCATCAAATACTCCCAGGACAGGTACAGCACGGGGGTTAGATACAGAGTAAATCTCCCTCTGCACCGTCCTCATCAAACACTCCCAGGACAGGTACAGCATGGGGGTTAGATACAGAGTAAAGCTCCCTCTGCACTGTCCCCATCAAACACTCACAGGCAGGTACAGCACGGGGTTAGATACAGAGTAAAAAAAAATATATAAAAGGAGCCTGGGGTATAAAGGTCACCTTAAAAAAAAAAACAGGGGGTTAGATACAGAGTAAAGCTCCCTCTACACTGTCCCCATCAAACACTCACAGGCAGGTACAGCACGGGGTTAGATACAGAGTAAAAAAAAAAACGGGGGTTAGATACAGAGTAAATCTCCCTCTACACCGTCCTCATCAAATACTCCCAGGACAGGTACAGCACGGGGGTTAGATACAGAGTAAATCTCCCTCTACACTGTCCTCATCAAACACTCCCAGGACAGGTACAGCACGGAGTTAGATACAGAGTAAATCTTCCTCTACACCGTCCTCATCAAACACTCCCAGGACAGGTACAGCACGGAGTTAGATACAGAGTAAATCTCCCTCTACACCGTCCTCATCAAACACTCCCAGGACAGGTACAGCACGGAGTTAGATACAGAGTAAATCTCCCTCTACACCGTCGTCATCAAACACTCCCAGGACAGGTACAGCACGGGGTTAGATACAGAGTAAAGCTCCCTCTACACAAAAAACAGGACATGTTGAAAATCAGGGTGGTACCCCTTTATGAAACGGAGACTTACTTGATGCCAGGTACCTCGCAGGATTTGGGTCGTGATGTCACACTCTGTACCTGTGGACCAACAGACTTAGATCAGTTTGTGTTTGTTTAATCCAACTGGTCAGTTTGAAATGTGAAAAGTTCTGCCTTGTTTCACAGACACTGCGTCTCGATACAGTCGACAGAGAGTGAGTGACATACGTGGTGCCTCACCTTCCTTGTATCCCACAGGGCTTTAAGCAGTAGTTTATCCTCACCTTGAAGATTATCTTGCATTGGAATGGAGAATGAGAAAACTGGGAAGCAAAGCAGAAAGGAGTCACAGAAATTCAGCAAGGAATGGAGGCAGAGAACAAGTCAATATACCCTTTAAAAATCATCAGTGTGTGACTGCACAGTAACCTCTTACAGCTGTCGAATGGGGGCTACGTCAACCCCAGCTCCCACTGTGCATTCAATATCACACTGCATTCACTCATCTGCTCCTCACCCACAAAGGCACACGCCAGACCAAATGTTCTCCAATACCAGGGAGATCAAGGAACAGGCACACAGGAGAGCTGTGAAATGAAGGGAAACATTCTACCTCTCTCTCTAACCTGAATGTATTCACCAGTGCTCAGATACAGCTTTTACATCCACCGTCTCCAGGATCTCAACCCCCACAGACTCAATACAGACCGAGTCAAACACGGACCTTCTGAGCTACACTCTGTACAGACCGAGTCAAACACGGACCTTCTGAGCTACACTCTGTACAGACCGAGACAAACACGGACCTTCTGAGCTACACTCTGTACAGACCGAGACAAACACGGACCTTCTGAGCTACACTCTGTACAGACCGAGTCAAACACGGACCTTCTGAGCTACACTCTGTACAGACCGAGTCAAACACGGACCTTCTGAGCTACACTCTGTACAGACCGAGACAAACACGGACCTTCTGAGCTACACTCTGTACAGACCGAGTCAAACACGGACCTTCTGAGCTACACTCTGTACAGACCGAGACAAACACGGACCTTCTGAGCTACACTCTGTACAGACCGAGTCAAACACGGACCTTCTGAGCTACACTCTGTACAGACCGAGACAAACACGGACCTTCTGAGCTACACTCTGTACAGACCGAGTCAAACACGGACCTTCTGAGCTACACTCTGTACAGACCGAGACAAACACGGACCTTCTGAGCTACACTCTGTACAGACCGAGACAAACACGGATCTTCTGAGCTACACTCTGTACAGACCGAGTCAAACACGGACCTTCTGAGCTACACTCTGTACAGACCGAGTCAAACACGGACCTTCTGAGCTACACTCTGTACAGACCGAGACAAACACGGACCTTCTGAGCTACACTCTGTACAGACCGAGTCAAACACGGACCTTCTGAGCTACACTCTGTACAGACCGAGACAAACACGGACCTTCTGAGCTACACTCTGTACAGACCGAGTCAAACACGGACCTTCTGAGCTACACTCTGTACAGACCGAGACAAACACGGACCTTCTGAGCTACACTCTGTACAGACCGAGACAAACACGGACCTTCTGAGCTACACTCAATACAGACCGAGACAAACACGGACCTTCTGAGCTACACTCTGTACAGACCGAGACAAACACGGACCTTCTGAGCTACACTCTGTACAGACCGAGTCAAACACGGACCTTCTGAGCTACACTCTGTACAGACCGAGTCAAACACGGACCTTCTGAGCTACACTCTGTACAGACCGAGACAAACACGGACCTTCTGAGCTACACTCTGTACAGACCGAGACAAACACGGACCTTCTGAGCTACACTCTGTACAGACCGAGTCAAACACGGACCTTCTGAGCTACACTCTGTACAGACCGAGTCAAACACGGACCTTCTGAGCTACACTCTGTACAGACCGAGACAAACACGGACCTTCTGAGCTACACTCTGTACAGACCGAGTCAAACACGGACCTTCTGAGCTACACTCTGTACAGACCGAGTCAAACACGGACCTTCTGAGCTACACTCTGTACAGACCGAGTCAAACACGGACCTTCTGAGCTACACTCTGTACAGACCGAGTCAAACACGGACCTTCTGAGCTACACTCTGTACAGACCGAGTCAAACACGGACCTTCTGAGCTACACTCTGTACAGACCGAGACAAACACGGACCTTCTGAGCTACACTCTGTACAGACCGAGACAAACACGGACCTTCTGAGCTACACTCTGTACAGACCGAGTCAAACACGGACCTTCTGAGCTACACTCTGTACAGACCGAGACAAACACGGACCTTCTGAGCTACACTCTGTACAGACCGAGTCAAACACGGACCTTCTGAGCTACACTCTGTACAGACCGAGTCAAACACGGACCTTCTGAGCTACACTCTGTACAGACCGAGTCAAACACGGACCTTCTGAGCTACACTCTGTACAGACCGAGACAAACACGGACCTTCTGAGCTACACTCTGTACAGACCGAGACAAACACGGACCTTCTGAGCTACACTCTGTACAGACCGAGACAAACACGGACCTTCTGAGCTACACTCTGTACAGACCGAGTCAAACACGGACCTTCTGAGCTACACTCTGTACAGACCGAGTCAAACACGGACCTTCTGAGCTACACTCTGTACAGACCGAGTCAAACACGGACCTTCTGAGCTACACTCTGTACAGACCGAGTCAAACACGGACCTTCTGAGCTACACTCTGTACAGACCGAGACAAACACGGACCTTCTGAGCTACACTCTGTACAGACCGAGACAAACACGGATCTTCTGAGCTACACTCTGTACAGACCGAGTCAAACACGGACCTTCTGAGCTACACTCTGTACAGACCGAGTCAAACACGGACCTTCTGAGCTACACTCTGTACAGACCGAGACAAACACGGACCTTCTGAGCTACACTCTGTACAGACCGAGTCAAACACGGACCTTCTGAGCTACACTCTGTACAGACCGAGTCAAACACGGACCTTCTGAGCTACACTCTGTACAGACTGAGTCAAACACGGACCTTCTGAGCTACACTCTGTACAG
The DNA here is from genome assembly GCF_036365525.1 of Heterodontus francisci. Lineage (NCBI taxonomy): Eukaryota > Metazoa > Chordata > Chondrichthyes > Heterodontiformes > Heterodontidae > Heterodontus > Heterodontus francisci. The sequence goes on from NC_090416.1 coordinate 19,885,836, forward strand.
ACCGAGTCAAACACGGACCTTCTGAGCTACACTCTGTACAGACCGAGACAAACACGGACCTTCTGAGCTACACTCTGTACAGACCGAGTCAAACACGGACCTTCTGAGCTACACTCTGTACAGACCGAGTCAAACACGGACCTTCTGAGCTACACTCTGTACAGACCGAGACAAACACGGACCTTCTGAGCTACACTCTGTACAGACCGAGTCAAACACGGACCTTCTGAGCTACACTCTGTACAGACCGAGACAAACACGGACCTTCTGAGCTACACTCTGTACAGACCGAGTCAAACACGGACCTTCTGAGCTACACTCTGTACAGACCGAGTCAAACACGGACCTTCTGAGCTACACTCTGTACAGACCGAGTCAAACACGGACCTTCTGAGCTACACTCTGTACAGACCGAGTCAAACACGGACCTTCTGAGCTACACTCTGTACAGACCGAGTCAAACACGGACCTTCTGAGCTACACTCTGTACAGACCGAGACAAACACGGACCTTCTGAGCTACACTCTGTACAGACCGAGACAAACACGGACCTTCTGAGCTACACTCTGTACAGACCGAGTCAAACACGGACCTTCTGAGCTACACTCTGTACAGACCGAGACAAACACGGACCTTCTGAGCTACACTCTGTACAGACCGAGTCAAACACGGACCTTCTGAGCTACACTCTGTACAGACCGAGTCAAACACGGACCTTCTGAGCTACACTCTGTACAGACCGAGACAAACACGGACCTTCTGAGCTACACTCTGTACAGACCGAGTCAAACACGGACCTTCTGAGCTACACTCTGTACAGACCGAGTCAAACACGGACCTTCTGAGCTACACTCTGTACAGACCGAGTCAAACACGGACCTTCTGAGCTACACTCTGTACAGACCGAGTCAAACACGGACCTTCTGAGCTACACTCTGTACAGACCGAGTCAAACACGGACCTTCTGAGCTACACTCTGTACAGACCGAGACAAACACGGACCTTCTGAGCTACACTCTGTACAGACCGAGACAAACACGGACCTTCTGAGCTACACTCTGTACAGACCGAGACAAACACGGACCTTCTGAGCTACACTCTGTACAGACCGAGACAAACACGGACCTTCTGAGCTACACTCTGTACAGACCGAGTCAAACACGGACCTTCTGAGCTACACTCTGTACAGACCGAGTCAAACACGGACCTTCTGAGCTACACTCTGTACAGACCGAGACAAACACGGACCTTCTGAGCTACACTCTGTACAGACCGAGTCAAACACGGACCTTCTGAGCTACACTCTGTACAGACCGAGTCAAACACGGACCTTCTGAGCTACACTCTGTACAGACCGAGACAAACACGGACCTTCTGAGCTACACTCTGTACAGACCGAGTCAAACACGGACCTTCTGAGCTACACTCTGTACAGACCGAGACAAACACGGACCTTCTGAGCTACACTCTGTACAGACCGAGACAAACACGGACCTTCTGAGCTACACTCTGTACAGACCGAGACAAACACGGACCTTCTGAGCTACACTCTGTACAGACCGAGACAAACACGGACCTTCTGAGCTACACTCTGTACAGACCGAGTCAAACACGGACCTTCTGAGCTACACTCTGTACAGACCGAGACAAACACGGACCTTCTGAGCTACACTCTGTACAGAGTAATGGAACTTCTGACCTTTTGTCAGTTGCACATCTCCCATGCCAGGTGAACTGTGGGGAGAGGGGGCCAGTAAAGGATCTCAGGTGTGCAATGCAGCAAGGACTAGGTCCATACCTTTCAGACCAGGGTTGTCCAACCTTTTCGGGCAAAGGGCCAGATTATGATTTTTGCTCAGCCACGGGGGCCGGTGAGCAAATTTCAAAAAATAAAGGCATTAAAAATTTATCTTACTGCTAAAAACAACAATAAATTTGCATCTTTGTGAAGAAGATTTAAATGAGAAAAGCAGTTTATTGACTTACTTTCTTGTCACTATAATGAAAACTGATTTAGTGAGATACCTGGCATTGTTTTTGCTTTAATAATTAGTCAATCTCTACCCGCACACTTAATGTCGAGATGCAGCGTGTTCTGGATAGTTGTCCATCTTTCAGGAGAGACCTTGAACTCTCTCCCCGTCTCCCCACACTCTGTGTGTGTGTATCTCATTCTCTCTTCCACCTCCCCCACCCTCCCTTCCAGAACTAGGGGACACAGATAGAAAGTTTTGTGCAATAGATGCAGGGGTATATGGGGAAGTACATTTGTTACACAGCGGGTGGGAATGACCTGGAGTTCACTGCCCACAAGGGTGGTGGAAGCCGAGACAATCAATGACTTCAAGAGGAAGTTGGATGGATACCTGAGAGAAATAGACTTGCAGGACAACGGGGATCAAGCCAGGAAGTGGGACTGACTGCATAGCTCTGTAGAGAGAAGGCATGGACTCAATGGGCTGAATGGCTCCTTCTTTGCCCTAAGTAAATGACTATTTGACTCTCTCTCCCGTCTCCCTCTCCCTGTTCCCCCACTCTCCCCCTCTCCATTCCCCTCTCCCTCTCTCTGTTCCCCACCCTCTCCATTCCCCTCTCCCTCTCTCTGTTCCCCACCCTCTCCATTCCCCTCTCCCTCTCTCTGTTCCCCACCCTCTCCATTCCCTTCTCCCTCTCTCTGTTCCCCACCCTCTCCATTCCCTCTGTTCCCCACCCTCTCCATTCCCCCTCCTCTCCCCCTCTCCATTCCCCTCTCCCCCTCTGTTTCCCCCCTCCCTCTCTCTGTTCCCCACCCTGTTTACCCCCCCCCCCTCTCTGTATCTCACCCCCCCTCTCTATTCCCCACCCCCTCCCTCTCTCTGTACCCCACCCCCTCCCTCTCTCTGTACCCCACCCCCTCCCCCTCTCTGTCCCCCCTCCTCTCCCTCTCTCTGTTCCCCACCCTCTCCCCCACTCTGTACCCCACCCTCTGTTCCCCACCCCCTCCCTCTCTCTGTTCCCCACCCTCTCCCCCTCTGTACCCCACCCTCTCCCCCTCTGTGTTCCCCACCCTCTGTCCCCCATCCTCTCCCTCTGTTCTCCACCCCCTCCCTCTCTCTGTTCCCCACCTTCAGCCCCCTCACTGTTCCCCACCCCCTCCCTCTCTCTGTTCCCCACCCTCTCCCCCTCTCTGTTCCCCACCCTCTCCCCCTCTCTGTTCCCCACCTTCAGCCCCCTCTCTGTATCTCTCCGACCCCCACCGCCCACCCTGACTCTCCACCCTGGTGTCTGCAATGTTCCTGGCTGCCCGGTCAAAGTTCCCTGCTCTCTCTGTCCCTCTGTTCCTCGCTTTCTCTCTGTCTCTCTCCCCCTTTTGCTCTCTGTCACCTTTTTTGTCCCTCTCTCTGTTCCCCTTCCTCTCCCTCTCTCTGTCCCCCCTCCTCTCTCTCTCACTGTTGCCCCCCCTTTCCCTCTCTCTGTCCCCCCTCCTCTCCCTCTCTCTGTTCCCCCCCCTCTCCCTTCCCCCCCCCTCTCTCTGTCCCCCCTCCTCTCCCTCTCTGTATCTCTCCCCCCCTCTCTGTTCCCCACCCCCTCCCCCTCTCTGACCCCCACCCTCTCCCCCTCTCTGACCCCCACCCTCTCCCCCTCTCTGAACCCCACCCTCTCCCCCTCTCTGAACCCCACCCTCTCCCTCTCTCTGAACCTCACCCTCGCCCTCTCTCTGTACCCCACCCTCGCCCTCTCTCTGTACCCCACCCTCGCCCTCTCTCTGTACCCCACCCTCGCCCTCTCTGTCAGTTCGCCACCCTTTCTCTCTGTGACCCCCCCCCCTCACACAGTTGCAGAGAGTGGAACAGTCAGTCGTTAGTGGGTCAGTTTGGTTTTAAAACATGGCACTGTCCGATTCACCACTGACAGCTGCTGATACAGGGAAAAGCCGTTTCACAACAGTCTCGGGCTTTTCTGGTGGGCTTTTGAAAAAAAACATCAGAAGCTGCCAGAAAACCCCGAGGCTGTTGTGAAACTGACAGTGTGATGTTTTTAAAAAGGCTGCTCTGTAAGAAGATGACAAAGGGACATTTTTAATCGGCAGTCACAGTGAGGATGAGGAACGGCCCCAGGAACAGTTTACATCCACCGGCCGGCTGGAAACATTTGTCGGGTCGGATCCTGGACAACTCTTGCGTTTTAGACACACTTACGTTTGCCAAGGCTGTCCAATTCTCCATCCACGAAACCTGTTGCCAAAACGAAAAGAAAGTTAAAATGATCTGGAATCAGAGAATCTCACAGCACAGAGGGAGGACATTCGGTCTGTCCTGTCTGTACCAGCTCTTTGAAAGGGATTTATATAGCACCTTTCATGACACCCGGACAACTCAAAGTGCATCAAAGGCAATGAAGTACTTTTTGAAATGTAGTCACTGTTGTAATGTAGGACATGCAGCAGCCAATATGCACACAGCAAGATCCCACGAACAGCAATGTGATAAAGACCAGATCATTTTTTTTGTGATATTGTATGAGGGATAAATATTGGCCAGGACACTGTGGCTCACTCCCCTGCTTCTTCCAAATAGTGGCATGGGATCCTTTACAGCCACCCGAGCGAGAAGGAGGGCCTGGGTTTAACGTCTCATCCGAAAGGTGGCACCTCAGACAGTGCAGCAGTTCCTCAGCACTGCATGGGAATGTCGGCCTTAATTTTGGTGCTCAAGCCCTGGAGTGGGACTTGAACCCGAACCTTGTGACTCAGAGGCAAGCATGCGACACACTGAGCCACAATAGCTATTCAACTAATCCCATACTCTCTGCTCTTTCCCCATTGCCCTCTACACTCCTTTTCAAGTGGTTCTCTAATTTCCTTTTGAAAGTTACTGTTTAATCTACTCAGGCAGCACATTCCAGATCACGTGGAAAATAAATTCTCCTCTCACCGTGGATATCCCTGTGTATCCACGGTAATCCAGTCTACATTCTGAGCATTAATAACACAAGCAGCTCAATCGCAGCAGTTATTCCCCTGGAGCCTGCCGACTTGAGGTGCTGAGGTACAACATCTCTGTCAAAATCTCACTCCAACCTACCCGACCAGGAATTGCAACCATTACTACCACGAACCCTGTGCTGTACCTGTCCTGGGAGTGTTTGATGGGGACAGTGTAGAGGGAGCTTTACTCTGTATCTAACCCCGTGCTGTACCTGTCCTGGGAGTGTTTGATGGGGACAGTGTGGGAGGGAGCTTTACTCTGTATCTAACCCCCGTGCTGTACCTGTCCTGGGAGTGTTTGATGGGGGACAGTGTAGAGGGAGCTTTACTCTGTATCTAACCCCCGTGCTGTCCCTGTCCTGGGAGTGTTTGATGGGGGACAGTGTAGAGGGAGCTTTACTCTGTATCTAACCCCGTGCTGTACCTGTCCTGGGAGTGTTTGATGGGGGACAGTGTAGAGGGAGCTTTACTCTGTATCTAACCCCTGTGCTGTGCCTGTCCTGGGAGTGTTTGATGGGACAGTGTAGAGGGAGCTTTACTCTGTATCTAACCCCAGTGCTGTACCTGTCCTGGGAGTGTTTGATGGGGACAGTGTAGAGGGAGATTTACTCTGTATCTAACCCCTGTGCTGTACCTGTCCTGGGAGTGTTTGATGGGACAGTGTAGAGGGAGCTTTACTCTGTATCTAACCCTGTGCTGTACCTGTTCTGGGAGTGTTTGATGGGGACAGTGTAGAGGGAGCTTTACTCTGTATCTAACCCTGTGCTGTACCTGTCCTGGGAGTGTTTGATGGTGACAGTGTAGAGGGAGCTTTACTTCTTTACAGAGGGTGGTGAGTGCCTGGAACTTACTGCCGGGGGAGGTGGTGGAAGCAGGTACGATAATGACGTTTAAGAGGCATCTTGACAAATACATGAATAGGATGGGATTAGAGGGATACGGTCCCCGGAAGTGCAGAAGGTTTTGGTTTAGGCAGGCATCAAGATCGGCGCAGGCTTGGAGGGCCGAATGGCCTGTTCCTGTGCTGTACTGTTCTTTGTACTCTGTATCAAACCCCGTGCTGTACCCGACATTGGAGTGGGACAGTGGTACACGGTCAGACTTGGGAAAAGTGAGCTGATAGAGTTCAGGAGGCTGTTCTTCATATAAAGAATGGGTTTGCTAATGTGATGGAGGAGTGGAGATTGACTGGCCTCCCTGGATAGATCAATGAACTGCATAATCCTCTATACCTCGCCCTATACTTTCACCCTGAAAAAGAAAAAATATTCTGTCCCGAATGAAATGTAATTTTAGAGCCGCATTTTTGAGCCAAGTAGATTTGTGATGCAGTGTGCATGATGCAAGCACAGATCCCAGGTGTTTAAGGACCACGTGCCGTCCCACTGCTCCACCCAGCTTCTCTGGGCAGTTCAATCAATGATAATCTGAAAAGGGAATGTGGCAAAAATCAGCTCTGTTCAGCATTTTGGTTTTAACACACACAGACAACTTGCACATGGAGAACTTCTGTTTAACAACAACCCTTTAACACTTACCACTTCTCTTGGTTTGGCTCAGCACATTCTGGCCAGGGCTGGCAAAGGGACTTGCTGCATTCGGATTGTTGACACTCGTGTGCAGGGCAGAATCAGAGTTTGTTCTGCAAAAAGAATAAATGTCAAACCCTACTCCAGAAGCTAACGTCAGAGAGAAAACTGTTGGAACTGGGCCTGTCAGTATGTGAGGGAGACAGGGTGGTTGGGCGGGGGGGTGGAAGCAAGTTCACGGTGGGGGGGGCGGGGGGAGGAGCCAAGAGGGGTAGTGGGAGGGAACCAAAAGGGGTCGCGGGGTGGGAAGGGAGGACAAGAGGGGGACCGGAAGGGTAGTATGGGGGACCAAGGGGCTGTGGGGGGGGGGGGGGGGGGAAAGAGGAGAGTGAGGGGGGGGGAAACAGAGAGGGGGCGTGGGGTGGGGATGGGGCAACCAAGAGGGGGTGCGGGGGACCAAGAGGGGGTGCAGGGATAGGGGATATGGAAAGAAAGGTAGCAAGGGAAAGAGAGTGTGCAAGAGGACGAGGCACATACAAAGCTAGAGAGAGAAAAAAGGTAGAGAGAGGGATATTTAGAATTTAGAACATTACAGCGCAGTACAGGCCCTTCGGCCCTCGATGTTGCGCCGACCTGTGAAACCATCTGACCTACACTATTCCATTTTCATCCATGTGTCTATCCAATGTCCACTTAAATGCCCTTAAAGTTGGCGAATCTACTACTGTTGCAGGCAGGGCGCTCCACGCCCCTACTACTCTCTGAGTAAAGAAACTACCTCTGACATCTGTCCTATATCTATCACCCCTCAACTTAAAGCTATGTCCCCTCGTGTTTGCCATCACCATCCGAGGAAAAAGGTTCTCACTATCCACCCTGTCCAACCCTCTGATTATCTTATATGTCTCTATTAAGTCACCTCTCATCCTCCTTCTCTCCAACGAAAACAACCTCAAGTCCCTCAGCCTTTCCTCGTAAGACCTTCCCTCCATACCAGGCAACATCCTAGTAAATCTCCTCTGCACCCTTTCCATAGCTTCCACATCCTTCCTATAATGCGGTGACCAGAACTGCACGCAATACTCCAGGTGCGGTCTCACCAGAGTTTTGAACAGCTGCAGCATGACCTCGTGGCTCCGAAACTCGATCCCCCTACTAATAAAAGCTAACACACCATATGCCTTCTTAACAGCCCTATTAACCTGGTTAGCAACCTTCAGGGATTTATGCACCTGGACACCAAGATCTCTCTGTTCATCTACAGTACCAAGAATCCTCCCATTAGCCCAGTACTCTGCATTCCTGTTACTCCTTCCAAAGTGAATCACCTCACACTTTTCCGCATTAAACTCCATTTGCCATCTCTCAGCCCAGCTCTGCAGCCTATCTATGTCTCTCTGTACCCGACAACATCCTTCGGCACTATCCACAACTCCACCGACCTTAGTGTCATCCGCAAATTTACTAACCCACCCTTCTACACCCTCTTCCAGGTCATTTATAAAAATGACAAACAGCAGTGGCCCCAAAACAGATCCTTGCGGTACACCACTAGTAACTAAACTCCAGGATGAACATTTGCCATCAACCACCACCCTCTGTCTTCTTTCAGCTAGCCAATTTCTGATCCAAAGCTCTAAATCACCTTCAACCCCATACTTGCGTATTTTCTGCAATAGCCTACCGTGGGGAACTTTATCAAACGCCTTACTGAAATCCATATACACCACATCCACTGCTTTACCCTCATCCACCTGTTTGGTCACCTTCTCGAAAAACTCAATAAGGTTTGTGAGGCACGACCTACCCGTCACAAAACCGTGCTGACTATCTCTAATGTACTTATTCTTTTCAAGATGATTATAAATCCTGTCTCTTATAACCTTTTCCAACATTTTACCCACAACCGAAGTAAGGCTCACAGGTCTATAATTACCAGGGCTGTCTCTACTCCCCTTCTTGAACAAGGGGACAACATTTGCAATCCTCCAGTCTTCCGGCACTATTCCTGTCGACAATGACGACATAAAGATCAAGGACAAAGGCTCTGCAATCTCCTCCCTAGCTTCCCAGAGAATCCTAGGATAAATCCCATCTGGCCCAGGGGACTTATCTATTTTCACACTTTCAATGTACATTCGTACACACACTCATGCACTACACAACTGAGGTGAAACCCTGCATCAGAGTTTTTCGAGGAGGTGACCAAGAGGATTGACAAGGGCAGGGCGATGGACGTTGTCTACATGGACTTTAGCAAGGCCTTTGACAAAGTTCCGCATGGTAGGCTGGTCCAGAAGGTTTGAACACATGGGATCCAGGGTGAGCTAGCAAACTGGATACAAAATTGGCTTGGTGATAGGAGGCAGAGGGTGGTAGTGGAGGTTTGTTTTTCAGATTGGAGGCCAGTGACCAGTGGTGTGCCGCAGGGATTGGTGCTGGGCCCTCTGTTGTTTGTCATACATATTAATGACCTGGATGTGAATGTAAGGGGAATGAGTAGTAAGTTTGCAGATGACACCAAAATTAGTGGTATAGTGGACAGTGAAGAAGGTTGTCTAAAGTTACAACAAGATCTAGATCAACTGGGAAAGTGGGCAAGGGAGTGGCAAATGGAATTTAACGCAGACAAGTGTGAAGTGATGCATTTTGGGAAGTTAAACTAGGGTAGGACATTTACAGCGAATGGCAGGGCCCTGGGGAGTGTTCTTGAGCAGAGAGACCTTGGGGTGCAAGTACATAGTTCCCTGAAAGTGGCAACACAGGTAGACAGGGTGGTGAAGAAGGCGTATGGCATGCTTGCATTCATCGGCCGAGGCATTGAGTACAAGAGTTGGGACGTCATGTTACAGTTGTACATAACGTTGGTTAGGCCGCATTTGGAGTACTGTGTGCAGTTCTGGTCGCTGCACTACAGGAAAGATGTGATTAAGCTAGAGAGGGTGCAGAAAAGATTCACAAGGATGTTGCCTGGTTTGGAGGGCTTGAGTTATAAAGAGAGATTGGATAGGCTGGGTCTGTTTTCCCTGGAGCGAAAGAGGCTGTGTGGGGACATGATAGAGACATATAAAATTATGAGAGACATTGATAGAGTAGATAGCGAGAGTCTGTTTCCCATGGTAAGGGTGACTAAAACTAGAGGGCACAGATTTAAGGTGAGAGGGAGGAGGTTTAAAGGGGAATGAGCTGCCTGAGGAAGTGGTGGAGGCAGGAACAGTAGCAACATTTAAGAGGCATCTAGACAGGTACTTGAATGAGCAAGGCATAGAGGGATATGGAATTAATGCAGGCAGGTGGGATTAGTATAGATAGGCATTATGGTCGGCATGGACACGGTGGGCCGAAGGGCCTGTTTCTATGCTGTACGACTCTATGAGAACTGAGTCCCACTCATAACAATAACCCTTTTGCACCCTCGAAGATACTGACAGATCTGCTGTCGATGACCAGAAGGTCCAATTGTCGTTTGCAATGACATCCGGTAATACTAGAAATGTAATTATATAAGAACAGAGGCAGAGGTTGCATTAAAGACATGAACCCAGTGCAGCTCACAACACATCCATCATGGAAACAGGACTCAATACAGCTTGGCACAGTGGCAGCCCTTCCGCCTCTGAAGCAAAAGGTCATGGATACAAGTCCCACTGCAGCACCCAAGCCATAGTCCTGGCTCTATTCCAAGCAGCCCTGGAACAGTATCATCCAAAACCATTGAGACTTCCTGCTGCCCCAGAGTGTGACGTGATCAGGTCGAGACCTCTGGTAGGAGGGGCTGCAGAGCAGGGCGAGGTGTGAGGAGTAACAGTTCACCTGTTCAGGGCTGATGTTAATCCAAATCGATGTCCTTTCTCCAGTGGGAAGTTGCACCAAGGCGGGGCGTTCCTTTAGGAGAGGGGGAAAAAGAAATAAAGCACATTAAAACATGGCAGAAAAGAGGATGGAGGAGGCGGCTCAGGTAGCGGGGAGAGGCTCCCAATTTTCCAAGAATTTAAAGGGAAATGACAGCACAGGACAGCAAGATGTTACAAGCAGAGATCAGGGCAAACAAGTAGAGCCACATAGAAAAAGAGCGCGCGAGAGGGAGAGCGCGCGAGAGGGAGAGCGCGCGAGAGGGAGAGAGGGAGAGCGCGCGGGAGGGAGAGAGGGAGAGCGCGCGGGAGGGAGAGAGGGAGAGCGCGCGGGAGGGAGAGAGGGAGAGCGCGCGGGAGGGAGAGAGGGAGAGCGCGCGGGAGGGAGAGAGGGAGAGCGCGCGGGCGGGAGACAGAGAGCGGGCGGGAGACAGAGAGCGGGCGGGAGACAGAGAGCGGGCGGGAGACAGAGAGCGGGCGCGGGAGACAGAGAGCGGGCGCGGGAGACAGAGAGCGGGCGCGGGAGACAGAGAGCGGGCGCGGGAGACAGAGAGCGGGCGCGGGAGACAGAGAGCGGGCGCGGGAGACAGAGAGCGGGCGCGGGAGACAGAGAGCGGGCGCGGGAGACAGAGAGCGGGCGCGGGAGACAGAGAGCGGGCGCGGGAGACAGAGAGCGGGCGCGGGAGACAGAGAGCGGGCGCGGGAGACAGAGAGCGGGCGCGGGAGACAGAGAGCGGGCGCGGGAGACAGAGAGCGGGCGCGGGAGACAGAGAGCGGGCGCGGGAGACAGAGAGCGGGCGCGGGAGACAGAGAGCGGGCGCGGGAGACAGAGAGCGGGCGCGGGAGACAGAGAGCGGGCGCGGGAGACAGAGAGCGGGCGCGGGAGACAGAGAGCGGGCGCGGGAGACAGAGAGCGGGCGCGGGAGACAGAGAGCGGGCGCGGGAGACAGAGAGCGGGCGCGGGAGACAGAGAGCGGGCGCGGGAGACAGAGAGCGGGCGCGGGAGACAGAGAGCGGGCGCGGGAGACAGAGAGCGGGCGCGGGAGACAGAGAGCGGGCGCGGGAGACAGAGAGCGGGCGCGGGAGACAGAGAGCGGGCGCGGGAGACAGAGAGCGGGCGCGGGAGACAGAGAGCGGGCGCGGGAGACAGAGAGCGGGCGCGGGAGACAGAGAGCGGGCGCGGGAGACAGAGAGCGGGCGCGGGAGACAGAGAGCGGGCGCGGGAGACAGAGAGCGGGCGCGGGAGACAGAGAGCGGGCGCGGGAGACAGAGAGCGGGCGCGGGAGACAGAGAGCGGGCGCGGGAGACAGAGAGCGGGCGCGGGAGACAGAGAGCGGGCGCGGGAGACAGAGAGCGGGCGCGGGAGACAGAGAGCGGGCGCGGGAGACAGAGAGCGGGCGCGGGAGACAGAGAGCGGGCGCGGGAGACAGAGAGCGGGCGCGGGAGACAGAGAGCGGGCGCGGGAGACAGAGAGCGGGCGCGGGAGACAGAGAGCGGGCGCGGGAGACAGAGAGCGGGCGCGGGAGACAGAGAGCGGGCGCGGGAGACAGAGAGCGGGCGCGGGAGACAGAGAGCGGGCGCGGGAGACAGAGAGCGGGCGCGGGAGACAGAGAGCGGGCGCGGGAGACAGAGAGCGGGCGCGGGAGACAGAGAGCGGGCGCGGGAGACAGAGAGCGGGCGCGGGAGACAGAGAGCGGGCGCGGGAGACAGAGAGCGGGCGCGGGAGACAGAGAGCGGGCGCGGGAGACAGAGAGCGGGCGCGGGAGACAGAGAGCGGGCGCGGGAGACAGAGAGCGGGCGCGGGAGACAGAGAGCGGGCGCGGGAGACAGAGAGCGCGCGCGGGAGACAGAGAGCGCGCGCGGGAGACAGAGAGCGGGCGCGGGAGACAGAGAGCGGGCGCGGGAGACAGAGAGCGGGCGCGGGAGACAGAGAGCGGGCGCGGGAGACAGAGAGCGGGCGCGGGAGACAGAGAGCGGGCGCGGGAGACAGAGAGCGGGCGCGGGAGACAGAGAGCGGGCGCGGGAGACAGAGAGCGGGCGCGGGAGACAGAGAGCGGGCGCGGGAGACAGAGAGCGGGCGCGGGAGACAGAGAGCGGGCGCGGGAGACAGAGAGCGGGCGCGGGAGACAGAGAGCGGGCGCGGGAGACAGAGAGCGGGCGCGGGAGACAGAGAGCGGGCGCGGGAGACAGAGAGCGGGCGCGGGAGACAGAGAGCGGGCGCGGGAGACAGAGAGCGGGCGCGGGAGACAGAGAGCGGGCGCGGGAGACAGAGAGCGCGCGCGGGAGACAGAGAGCGGGCGCGGGAGACAGAGAGCGGGCGCGGGAGACAGAGAGCGGGCGCGGGAGACAGAGAGCGGGCGCGGGAGACAGAGAGCGGGCGCGGGAGACAGAGAGCGCGCGCGGGAGACAGAGAGCGCGCGCGGGAGACAGAGAGCGCGCGCGGGAGACAGAGAGCGCGCGCGGGAGACAGAGAGCGCGCGCGGGAGACAGAGAGCGCGCGCGGGAGACAGAGAGCGGGCGCGGGAGACAGAGAGCGGGCGCGGGAGACAGAGAGCGGGCGCGGGAGACAGAGAGCGCGCGCGGGAGACAGAGAGCGCGCGCGGGAGACAGAGAGCGGGCGCGGGAGACAGAGAGCGGGCGCGGGAGACAGAGAGAGCGCGCGGGAGACAGAGAGCGGGCGCGGGAGACAGAGAGCGGGCGCGGGAGACAGAGAGCGGGCGCGGGAGACAGAGAGCGGGCGCGGGAGACAGAGAGCGCGCGCGGGAGACAGAGAGCGCGCGCGGGAGACAGAGAGCGCGCGCGGGAGACAGAGAGCGCGCGCGGGAGACAGAGAGCGCGCGCGGGAGACAGAGAGCGCGCGCGGGAGACAGAGAGCGCGCGCGGGAGACAGAGAGCGCGCGCGGGAGACAGAGAGCGCGCGCGGGAGACAGAGAGCGCGCGCGGGAGACAGAGAGCGCGCGCGGGAGACAGAGAGCGCGCGCGGGAGACAGAGAGCGCGCGCGGGAGACAGAGAGCGCGCGCGGAGACAGAGAGCGCGCGCGGGAGACAGAGAGAGCGCGCGGGAGGCAGAGAGCGCGGCGGGAGGCAGAGAGCGCGCGGGAGGCAGAGAGCGCGCGGGAGGCAGAGAGCGCGCGGGAGGCAGAGAGCGCGCGCGGGAGACAGCGAGCGCGTAGAGAGACAGCGAGCGCGTAGAGAGCGCGAGAGAGAGAGAGTGAGAGCGCGAGAGAGAGACAGAGCGCGAGAGAGCGCGAGAGAGAGCGCGAGAGAGAGCGCGAGAGAGAGCGCGAGAGAGAGCGCGAGAGAGAGCGCGAGAGAGAGCGCGAGAGAGAGCGCGAGAGAGAGCGAGAGAGAGAGCGAGAGAGCGAGAGAGAGAGAGAGCGCGAGAGAGAGAGAGAGAGCGCGAGAGAGAGAGAGAGCGCGAGAGAGAGAGAGAGCGCGAGAGAGAGAGAGAGCGCGAGAGGAGAGAGAGAGCGCGAGAGAGAGAGAGAGAGCGCGAGAGAGAGAGAGAGCGCGAGAGAGAGAGAGAGAGCGCGAGAGCGCGAGAGGGAGAGAGGGAGAGCGCGAGAGGGAGAGAGGGAGAGCGCGAGAGGGAGAGAGGGAGAGCGCGAGAGGGAGAGAGGGAGAGCGCGAGAGGGAGAGAGGGAGAGCGCGAGAGGGAGAGAGGGAGAGCGCGAGAGGGAGAGAGAGAGAGAGAGGCGCGAGAGAGAGAGAGAGAGAGCACGAGAGGGAGAGACAGAGAGAGCGCGAGAGGGAGAGACAGAGAGAGCGCGAGAGGGAGAGACAGAGAGAGCGCGCGAGAGGGAGAGACAGAGAGAGCGCGCGAGAGGGAGAGACAGAGAGAGCGCGCGAGAGGGAGAGACAGAGAGCGCGCGAGAGGGAGAGACAGAGAGCGCGCGAGAGGGAGAGACAGAGAGAGCGCGAGAGGGAGAGACAGAGAGAGCGCGAGAGGGAGAGACAGAGAGAGCGCGAGAGGGAGAGACAGAGAGAGCGCGAGAGGGAGAGACAGAGAGAGCGCGAGAGGGAGAGACAGAGAGAGCGCGAGAGGGAGAGACAGAGAGAGCGCGAGAGGGAGAGACAGAGAGAGCGCGAGAGAGAGCGCGAGAGAGAGCGCGAGAGAGAGCGCGAGAGAGAGCGCGAGAGAGAGCGCGAGAGGGAGAGAGAGAGAGCGCGAGAGGGAGACAGCGCGAGAGAGGGAGAGAGTGCGCGAGAGGGAGAGAGAGCGCGAGAGGGAGAGAGAGCGCGAGAGGGAGAGAGAGCGCGAGAGGGAGAGAGAGCGCGAGAGGGAGAGAGAGCGCGAGAGGGAGAGAGAGCGCGAGAGGGAGAGAGAGCGCGAGAGGGAGAGAGAGCGCGAGAGGGAGAGAGAGCGCGAGAGCGCGCGAGGGAGAGACAGAGAGAGCGCGAGAGGGAGAGAGAGAGAGAGCGCGAGAGGGAGAGAGAGAGAGAGCGCGAGAGGGAGAGAGAGAGAGAGCGCGAGAGGGAGAGACAGAGAGAGCGCGAGAGGGAGAGACAGAGAGAGCGCGCGAGAGGGAGAGACTGAGAGCGCGCGCGAGAGGGAGAGACTGAGAGAGCGCGCGAGAGGGAGAGACAGAGAGAGCGCGAGAGGGAGGGACAGAGAGAGCGCGAGAGGGAGGGACAGAGAGAGCGCGAGAGGGAGGGACAGAGAGAGCGCGAGAGGGAGAGACAGAGAGAGCGCGAGAGGGAGAGACAGAGTGAGCGCGAGAGGGAGAGACAGAGAGAGCGCGAGAGAGAGCGCGAGAGAGAGCGCGAGAGAGAGCGCGAGAGAGAGCGCGAGCGCGAGCGAGAGCGCGAGCGAGAGAGAGCGCGAGAGAGAGAGCGCGAGAGAGAGAGCGCGAGAGGGAGAGAGAGAGAGAGCGCGAGAGGGAGAGAGAGAGAGAGCGCGAGAGGGAGAGAGAGAGAGCGCGCGAGAGGGAGAGAGAGAGAGAGAGCGCGAGAGGGAGAGAGAGAGAGAGGGAGAGCGCAAGAGGGAGAGAGAGAGAGAGGGAGAGCGCGAGAGGGAGAGAGAGAGAGAGCGCGAGAGGGAGAGAGAGAGAGAGCGCGAGAGAGAGCGAGAGGGAGAGAGAGAGGGAGAGAGAGAGGGAGAGACAGAGAGAGCGCGAGAGGGAGAGACAGAGAGAGCGCGAGAGGGAGAGACAGAGAGAGCGCGAGAGGGAGAGACAGAGAGAGCGCGAGAGGGAGAGACAGAGAGAGCGCGAGAGGGAGAGACAGAGAGAGCGCGCGAGAGGGAGAGACAGAGAGAGCGCGCGAGAGGGAGAGACAGAGAGAGCGCGCGAGAGGGAGAGACAGAGAGCGCGCGAGAGGGAGAGACAGAGAGCGCGCGAGAGGGAGAGACAGAGAGCGCGCGAGAGGGAGAGACAGAGAGAGCGCGAGAGGGAGAGACAGAGAGAGCGCGAGAGGGAGAGACAGAGAGAGCGCGAGAGGGAGAGACAGAGAGAGCGCGAGAGGGAGAGACAGAGAGAGCGCGAGAGGGAGAGACAGAGAGAGCGCGAGAGGGAGAGACAGAGTGAGCGCGAGAGGGAGAGACAGAGAGAGCGCGAGAGAGAGCGCGAGAGAGAGCGCGAGAGAGAGCGCGAGAGAGAGCGCGAGAGAGAGCGCGAGAGAGAGCGCGAGAGAGAGCGCGAGAGAGAGCGCGAGAGAGAGCGCGAGAGAGAGCGCGAGAGAGAGCGCGAGAGGGGGAGAGGGAGAGAGAGAGGGAGAGAGAGAGGGAGAGAGAGAGGGAGAGAGAGAGGGAGAGAGAGAGAGCGCGAGAGGGAGAGAGCGCGCGAGAGGGAGAGAGAGCGCGAGAGGGAGAGAGAGCGCGAGAGGGAGAGAGAGCGCGAGAGGGAGAGAGAGCGCGAGAGGGAGAGACAGAGAGAGCGCGAGAGGGAGAGACAGAGAGAGCGCGAGAGGGAGAGACAGAGAGAGCGCGAGAGGGAGAGACAGAGAGAGCGCGAGAGGGAGAGACAGAGAGAGCGCGAGAGGGAGAGACAGAGAGAGCGCGAGAGGGAGAGACAGAGAGAGCGCGAGAGGGAGAGACAGAGAGAGCGCGAGAGGGAGAGACAGAGAGAGCGCGAGAGGGAGAGACAGAGAGAGCGCGAGAGGGAGAGACAGAGAGAGCGCGTGAGGGAGACACAGAGAGAGCGCGAGAGGGAGAGACAGAGAGAGCGCGAGAGGGAGAGACAGAGAGAGCGCGTGAGAGGGAGAGACAGAGAGAGCGCGCGAGAGGGAGAGACAGAGAGAGCGCGCGAGAGGGAGAGACAGAGAGAGCGCGAGAGGGAGGGACAGAGAGAGCGCGAGAGGGAGAGACAGAGAGAGCGCGAGAGGGAGAGACAGAGAGAGCGCGAGAGGGAGAGACAGAGTGAGCGCGAGAGGGAGAGACAGAGAGAGCGCGAGAGAGAGCGCGAGAGAGAGCGAGAGCGCGAGCGAGAGCGCGAGCGAGAGAGAGCGCGAGCGAGAGAGAGCGCGAGCGAGAGAGAGCGCGAGCGAGAGAGCGCGCGAGAGAGCGCGCGAGAGAGCGCGAGAGAGAGAGAGCGCGAGAGAGAGAGAGCGCGAGTGAGAGAGAGCGCGAGTGAGAGAGAGCGCGAGTGAGAGAGAGCGCGAGTGAGAGAGAGCGCGAGTGAGAGAGAGCGCGAGTGAGAGAGAGCGCGAGTGAGAGAGTGAGCGCGAGTGAGAGAGAGCGCGAGTGAGAGAGAGCGCGAGTGAGAGAGAGCGCGAGTGAGAGAGAGCGCGAGTGAGAGAGAGCGCGAGTGAGAGAGAGCGCGAGTGAGAGAGAGCGCGAGTGAGAGAGAGCGCGAGTGAGAGAGAGCGCGAGTGAGAGAGAGCGCGAGTGAGAGAGAGCGCGAGTGAGAGAGAGCGCGAGTGAGAGAGAGCGCGAGTGAGAGAGAGCGCGAGTGAGAGAGAGCGCGAGTGAGAGAGAGCGCGAGTGAGAGAGAGCGCGAGTGAGAGAGAGCGCGAGTGAGAGAGAGCGCGAGTGAGAGAGCGCGCGAGTGAGAGAGCGCGCGAGTGAGAGAGCGCGCGCGAGTGAGAGAGCGCGCGCGAGTGAGAGAGCGCGCGAGTGAGAGAGAGCGCGAGTGAGATAGAGCGCGAGTGAGATAGAGCGCGAGTGAGATAGAGCGCGAGTGAGATAGAGCGCGAGTGAGATAGAGCGCGAGTGAGATAGAGCGCGAGTGAGATAGAGCGCGAGTGAGATAGAGCGCGAGTGAGATAGAGCGCGAGTGAGATAGAGCGCGAGTGAGATAGAGCGAGCGATAGAGCGAGCGAGAGAGAGAGCGAGAGAGAGAGCGCGAGAGAGAGCGCGAGAGAGAGCGCGAGAGAGAGCGCGAGAGAGAGCGCGAGAGAGAGCGCGAGAGAGAGCGCGAGAGCGAGAGCGAGCGAGCGAGAGAGAGCGAGAGAGAGAGAGCGAGCGAGAGCACGAGAGCGAGAGCAGGCTGGGGGCAGGGCCGCAGGCTGGGGGCGCAGACGGGGGGGGCGGGAGCGCAGACGGGGGGCGGGCGCAGAATCGGGGTGGGCGTGCGGGGGTGCTGGAGATGGAGGACCAAGGTTAGCCGGAGGTGGAGGACCAAGGTTAGCCAGAGTATCTAAACCTCATCACAACCCAGTGACAACTGCTGCATGAACAGGTATCTGGACATCCAGTTAGAACCTGAGCCCAATTGTCTGAATGGTCCCATGGCCGAGGTGCTGGAGGGTGAATGGCAGGGGAGCTGGGTGCAGCCCCGGTGAATGTCGGGGGAGCTGGGTGCAGCCCCGGTGAATGTCGGGGGAGCTGGGTGCCGCCCCGGTGAATGTTGGGGGAGCTGGGTGCCGCCCCGGTGAATGTCGGGGGTGCTGGGTGCCGCCCCGGTGAATGTCGGGGGAGCTGGGTGCCGCCCCGGTGAATGTCGGGGGAGCTGGGTGCAGCACCGGTGAATGTCGGGGGATCTGGATGCAGCCCTGGCGAATGTCGGGGGAGTTGGGTGCCGCCCCGGTGAATGTCGGGGGAGCTGGGTGCAGCCCCGGTGAATGTCGGGGGAGCTGGGTGCAGCCCCGGTGAATGTCGGGGGAGCTGGGTGCAGGCCCGGTGAATGTCGGGGGAGCTGGGTGCAGCCCCTATGAATGTCAGGGGGGCTGGGTGCAGCCGCGGTGAATGCCGGGGGAGCTGGGTGCCGCCCCGGTGAATGTCGAGGGAGCTGGGTGCAGCCCCGGTGAATGTCGGGGGAGCTGGGTGCCGCCCCGGTGAATGTCAGGGGAGCTGGGTGCAGCCCCTATGAATGTCAGGGGGGCTGGGTGCAGCCCCGGTGAATGTCGGGGGAGCTGGGTGCAGCCCCGGTGAACGTCGGGGGAGCTGGGTGCAGCCCCTATGAATGTCGGGGGATCTGGATGCAGCCCCGGTGAATGTCGGGGGAGCTGGGTGCAGCCCCGGTGAATGTCGGGGGAGCTGGGTGCAGCCCCGGTGAATGTCGGGGGAGCTGGGTGCAGCCCCGGTGAACGTCGGGGGAGCTGGGTGCAGCCCCGGTGAATGTCGGGGGAGCTGGGTGCAGCCCCTGTGAATGTCAGGGGGGCTGGGTGCAGCCCCTATGAATGTTAGGGGAGCTGGGTGCAGCCCCTGTCCACTCTCCTGTGCTGTTTCTTTACTCTGCTAGATTGCAAGATTGATGATGTTAAACTCGGTCCCATTTACCCTGTCAGGGGTTCAGTAACCTGCCCTGCATGTGGACTTTTCTTTTACCTTTGTCGATGTGCGATTTTTCAGAAGAAAATCACTTCATGCTACGTCAAGTTGACATGGTGCAAGGGTCATCGAGGTTCACAATGAAACATCACTACCAGAAAGTCTGTAACCATTGTACGATTATGAGGAAAGAGTAGGGCAGGGACCGGGACCAACTGGATACCTTTTTCAATGAGCTGGCACAGGCACGATGGGCTGAATGGCCTCCTTCTGTACGGTTTCATTCTATAGTTCTAACCCATATCCCATTGGCCACCTGCCCAGAGCCTACAAACAAAACTGTTGAATTCCACCTCAGGAGACAGCAGGGTGAGAGCCTGAGGGAATCTCACTCAGGGCCTTCACACATCGGCTTTGGAAACAGAGGGGTGGATGGAGGAATAGTAGCTGTACCTGAGCCTCGCAGGTTTGTGCAGTCGAATGCGAGAAGATTCCAATCGCCAGGAATGTCACACACCCCCTGCTGAGCAGTGTCCTGCACATAGGCACGAGCGTGAGCACAAATGTGCTAAGTGTAAGGCACCAGAGTGTCCAAGTCCCTAAAAGCACTAAGGGGCAGTTCGTAGTCCGGAGACAGGAATAAGAGACAAGAGCGTCCAAAGTGCAGTTCCACAGAGGAAGGAGATAGTGACACAAGGGAGAGAGACACACACAAGCAGAGAGGAATGAAAGAACCTGGCCTGTCCAGAGCACATTCCAGAAGAGCAGATAGTGACAAGAGCTGAGAGATCAGACTTAAGAATAAGACTGAGGACAGATGAAAACTGCTGATAGAGACAGCAGGGAAAAGAGCCAACAATCAATGCACAGTAAGGAGAATACTCCATAACCCTGGGCCTGCACCCACCTTAAAGGAAGAAACTGAGAAAGCAAACTTGCAGCTGGCCAAGACAATAATCAGAGGACAGAGGAGAAGTGATGCAGTAACTGAGGGACTCATGCAGGAAGCTGGGACACTCCCAACACTCCTCTACCATTGTAGGGTGATAGGTATGGTTCAACCTAATCCCAGGCCTGCTGCGTGGTGCCATTTGCTACCAGGGTTACTGCAGTTTTGCATCAGTCGGACTTGAGATGGTGCAAGTGCCAATGTTTGAGTGAGAACTGAAGCATTTGCCTCAACAAACCACTCGCCCTTGTTGTTGGACACCTCTACTCAGGTACACTACACTCAATCCTCACCAGTTTTCACCCTGTTGTGTAATATAACAATTACAAATCTTACATGTGTGTGCATTTCTGGTCAACATTACAAGTTTCGATGTCTAAACTGAGAATGGGAATTGTCTGTATAAACATGTCGTGCTGAGATTGCACCCTCCCGCTGATAGAGGGGATGGGGGGGGTGGGGGGGTGGGGGGAGCGGGTTTGTCTTGACATGTCTCTTTCAGAGACTGCCTGCAAGTTAGACGATGACTCCCACTGCCACATCCCTGGACAAGACAGCAGAGCGCATCCTGCACTGCAATATAAAAAAAACTTCTTACCTTCTCCAGCTGGTGTCTGGGGGAGGCGACAGGTATGCAGAGCTGTATGGGGAACTGTCAACGTGCACACATTAGTCAAGGAATTTAGCTCGGACTCTGCAAGGTGGGCAGGGGATGGGAAGGGGTGGTGGGGGGTGCACTTGGTACACTGTACCCAGAACAGACATTAAAAGTACGGTGGGCATTCAGGGCACCAAGGGCAGGGCTGGGGCAGTAACAACACAGGCATGCTCCCCGAGGCACGGAGTCCCAGGTATAGGGCACCCTGCAGCTGCTGAGCAGACACAAGGCTTCACTGCAGGGTCGTAGGGAGGGAATGGCTCCACCCTTTGGTAGGTGGGACCTACAATTGCCAGATGGGTTGCACCCCAACAGGGCCATGACAAATTTTCTTGCAGTGAGGTTTACTAGTGCTGTTGGGAAGGGTTTAAAATAGCTTGGCAGGGGGATGGAAACCTGAGAGTAGATTCAGAAGGGAGAGAAGAAAAGGTTTAAATGGAAGGCAGAAAACTAGTAAAGGCATAGGGAACAAAGGCTAGAAAACAGACAAGGGAGTTTGGCAGTGCGAAATGGTACATACTTCAATGCAAGAATAAGGTAGAGGAGCTGACAGCACAGAATGACATGTGGGAGTATGATATTATAGCTATTACTGAGACATGGTTAACAGTTGGACAAGAATGGCAGCTCAACATTGCTGGGTTTTCAGATGAGATACATTGGGGAATAAAAAAAGGACGGGGGTTGTCATAATATTGATGAAAGAAAGAATTATAGCTGTAAGATGGGGTGATATGGTGGAAGGATCATCAAATATGGGGATAAACTGAAGGGAAAAAAAGGGCAATCACAGCACTGGGAGTGTACCACAGACTCCCAAACAGTCAGAGGGTGATAGAAGAGCAGATATGTAGGTAAATCTCTGAGGAATGCTGAAACAATATCACAGGAATAGTGGGGGATTTTAACTATGCTAATATTAATTGGGATAGAATTAGAGTTAAAGGCACGGAGGGGGTAAAATCCTTAAAATGCATTCGAGAGAACTTTATTTTCAGCCAGTACGGAGCAAGCCCAACAAAAGAGGGCGCGATTCTGGACTTAGTTTTAGGGAATGAAGCTGGGAAGGTGGAAGGAAGTATCAGTTGAGGAGCACTTTGGTAGAAGTGATCATAATTCGGTTAGATTTAGGGTAGTTATGGAAAAGGACAAAGAGATAGACCAGGAATTAAAGTTCTCAATTGGGCAAAAGCTAATTTTACTAATCTGAGATGTGATTTAGTTAAAGTGGACTGGAAACAGCTACTTGAAGGTAAATCAGTGCCAGATCAGTGGAAGACAATCAAGGTAAAAGCAAAATACTGCGGATGCTGGAAATCTGAAACAAAAACAAGAAATGCTGGATTCACTCAGCAGGTCTGGCAGCATCTGTAGAAAGAGAAGCAGAGTTATCGTTTCGGGTCAGTGACCCTTCTTCGGAACGAAGAAGGGTCACTGACCCGAAACGTTAACTCTGCTTCTCTTTCCACAGATGCTGCCAGACCTGCTGAGTGAATCCAGCATTTCTTGTTGTTGAAGACAATCAAGGGTTCAGAACAAGTATGTTCCCTAAAGAAAAAGGGTTGGACGAACAAACCTTGAGTCCCTTGGATGTCAAGCGGCTTAAAGGAGATGATAAAGAAAGAAAGGGAAGCTCATGACAGGTACTGAGGGCTCAATACTTCAGAAAGCCTAGAGGAGTATAAAAAGTGTAAGGGTGAAATTAAAAAGGAAATTAGGAAAACAAAGAGACGGTATGAAAAAATATTGGCAAATAAAATCAAGGGAAACCCAAAGATTTTTTATAAATACATAAAAAGCAAGAAGATAACTAAAGAAAGAGTAGAACCTATTAGGGACCATAATGGTCACCTGTATGTGGAGGCGGAGGACGTGGGTATGGTTCTTAGTTAATACTTTGCATCTGTTTTCACAAAAGAGAGGATTGATAGAGGTATTACAATCAGGGACAAGGAATGTGAAATATCAGATGTAATTAACATAGTGACAGGAAATATTAAGGGGTTTAACATCTTTGAAAGTGGATAAATCCCCAGGCCCAGATGAAACATATCCTTGGCTGATAAGGGAAGCAAGAGAAGAAATAGCGGAGGCTCTGACCATCA
Source organism: Heterodontus francisci (assembly GCF_036365525.1). Lineage (NCBI taxonomy): Eukaryota > Metazoa > Chordata > Chondrichthyes > Heterodontiformes > Heterodontidae > Heterodontus > Heterodontus francisci. The sequence goes on from NC_090416.1 coordinate 19,908,541, forward strand.
TTTTCCAATCCTCTCTGGCTACAGGCATGGTGCCAGAGGACTGGAGGACAGCTAATGTTTTACCATTGTTTAAAAAGGGCTAGACCGAGTAATTACAGGCCAGACAGTCTAACCTCGGTGGTAAGAAAATTAGAATCATAGAAAGTTTACAGCACAGGAAGAGGCCACTTGGCCCATCGTGTCAGCGCCTGCTGAAAAATAAAGCCACCCAGCCTAATCCCACTTTCCAGTATTAGGTCTGTAACCCTGCAGGTTACAGAACTTCAGGTGTACATCCATGCAGCTTTTAAATGAGATGAGGTTTTCTGCCTCTTCCACTCTTTCAGGCAGTGAGTTCCAGACCTCCATCACCCTCTGGGTGAACAAAATTTCCCCCATTTCCCCTCTAATCCTTCTATCAATCACTTTAAATCTATGCTGACCTCTCTGCTAAGGTAAATAGGCCCCTCAAAATTCTGTACATTTCAATCAGATCTCTCCCCAGCCTATCCAATCTTTCCTCATAGCTGCATTTTTCCAGTCCTGGCTACATCCTGGTAAATCTCCTTTGTACCCTCTCTCTAGTGCAATTACATCCTTTCCGTAATGAGGTGACCAGAACTGCACACAGTACTCAAGTTGTGTCCTAACCAATGAGTTATACAGTTCTAGCATAACCTCCCTGCTCTTATATTCCATACCTCAACTAATAGAGGAAAGGATTCCATATGCCTTCTTAACCACCTTATTGACCTGTCCTGCTACCCTCAGGGATCTGTGGACATTCACTCCAAGGTCCCTCACTTCCTCTACACCTCACAATATCTTCCCATTAATTGTGTATTCCTTTGCCTTGTTTGACCTCCCCAAATGCATCACTTCACACTTCTCCAAGTTGAATTCCATTTGCCACTTTTCTGCCCATCTGACCAGACCATCAATGTCTTCCTGTAGCCTACAGCTATCCTCCTCGCTATCTACCACACGGCCAATCTTTGTGTCGTCTGTAAACTTCTTGATCATTCCCCTACATTTACATCCAAATCGTTAATATATACCACAAAAAGCAGGAGACCCAGTACCAAGCTCTGCGGAACGCCACTGGAAACAGCCTTCCAGTCACAAAAACACCCATCAACAATTACCCTTTGTTTCTTGCCACTGAGCCAATTTTGTATTCAGTTTCCAAATTATTGGAGAATATTCTGAGGGACAGGATAAATCTTCATTTAGAAAGACATGGATTAATCAAAGACTGCACAGGTTTGTTAAGGTCATATCTGACTAAAATGATTGAATATTTTGAGGAGGTAACAAGGAGGGTCGATGAGGGGAGTACAGTTGATGTAGTCTATATGGATTTTAGCAAGGCTTTTGATAAGGTCCCACATTGCAGACTGATGGCAAAAGTAAAAGTCCATGGGATCCAAGGCAAGGGGGCAAGTTGGATCCAAAATTGACTTAGAGGCAGGAAGCAAAGGGTAATGGTCGATGGATGTTTTGTGACTGGAAGGTTGTTTCCAGTGGGGTTCCGCAGGGCTCAGTAATAGGGTTCCGAAGAAAGGTCACTGACCCGAAACGTTAACTCTGCTTCTCTCTCCACAGATGCTGCCAGACCTGCTGAGTATTTCCAGCATTTCTTGTTTTTATCTCAGTAATCGGTCCCTTGCCTTTTGTGGTATGTATCAATGATTTGAACTTGAATGTAGGGGGTATGGTTAAAAAGTTTGCAAATGATACAAAAATTGGCCATGTGGTTTGTAATGAAGAAGAAAGCAGTAGACTGCAGGAAGATATCAATGGACTAGTCAGGTGAGTGGAACAGTGGCAAAGAGAGTTCAATCCTTAGAAGTGTGAGGTAATGCATTTGGGGAAGGCTAACAAGGAAAAAGAATACAGAAAAATGGTAGGATACCGAGAAGTGAAGAGGAACTGAGGGATCTCAGAGTGCATTTCCACAGATCCCTGAAGGTGGCTGAACAGGTAGATAAGATAGCGAAGAAAGCATACGGGATACTTGCCTTTATTAACCGAAGAATAGAATACAAGAGCTGGGATGTTTTTCTGGAATTGTATAAAACACTAGTTAGGTCACAGCTGGAGTACTGCATGCAGTTCTGGTCACCGCAGTATAGGAAAAATGTGATTGCACTGGATAGGGTATAGAGGAAATCTATGAGGATGTTGCCTGGACTGGAGAATTTTAGTTATGAGGTAAGATTGGATAGGCTCGGGTTGTTTTCTTTGGAACAGGGGAGGCTGGGGGGAGACCTAACTGAAGTGTATAAAATTATGAGGAATCTAGACAGAGTGGCTATGAAGTCCCTATTCCCCTTGGTTGAGGGGTCCAGAACCAGGGGGCGCAGATTTAGGATAAGGAGGAGGTTCAAAGGGAATTCAAAGGAAAATGTTTTCACCCAGAGGGTGGTGGGGATCTGGAACTCCCTGTCTGAAAGGGTGGTAGAGGCAGAAATCCTCATAACATTTTAAAAATACTTGGATATGCACCTGAAATCCTGTAACTTACAAGGCTTTGGACCAAGAGCTGGAAAGTGGGATTAGGCTGGATGGCTCCTAGTCGATGGGCTGAATGGCCTCCTTCCATGCTGTAAATTTCGACGATTTTGTCAGTTATACGCCGTAATGTTACGAGGTGAAGTTACTGGCTGGGAGACACTTCCTTCCTTACAATTCCTATTTGCTCGCTTCCGACTGTTAATGTGTAAAGGGGAGGACAAAGCCAAAAAAAAAGATATCTGTCGTCTGTGAGGGGACATCAGCCTCGCTCTCTGTACCCTTTCCACCAATCCGTGATGGCGTGTTCCACGACTAGAATCCAGCGCTGAGTTAAAGGGACTCTATGGATCAAATTTAACAATAAATAAACTCAAAAGACACAAAAGGCTGAATTAGGCAAACACTGTTCAAGGGTCTCTGTCCCACCCCACAGGACTATTCCAGAAGATGCAGCCACCAAGACAGTCATAAAATAATTCATTCCTCAAATAAGGCTTGCATTCCAACAGCAGCATCTACACCCTCAGCTCATCCCAAAGCACTTTACAGCTAAACAAGTGCTTCCTTGAAGCAGAGTAACTGTTATAATGCAGGAAAAGCAGCAGTCAATTGGTGAACAGCAAGATCCCACAAACAGCTAAATAACTATGTGTTGTTGGCTAAGGGATAAATATTGGCCCAGGACACTGGGCTGAACTCCACTGCCCCTCCTCAAATACAGTGGCCATGGGATCTCTTACATCCACCCAAAAGAGCAGATAGGACCTCAACTGAAAGACTACCCTCCACGACAGTGCTGCGCTCCCTCAGTACTGCCCCTCCGACAGTGCTGCACACCCTCAGTACTGACCCTCCACGACAGTGCAGTGCTCCCTCAGTACTGCCCCTCCGACAGAGCTGCACTCCCTCAGTACTGATCCTCCGAAAGTGCGGCACTCCCTCAGTAATGATCCTCCGAATGTGCGGCACTCCCTCAGTAATGATCCTCCGACAGTGCTGCACTCCCTCAGTACTGCCCCTCCGACAGTGCTGCACTCCCTCAGTACTGACCCTCCGACAGTGCTGCACTCCCTCAGTACTGATCCTCCGACAGTGCGGCACTCCCTCAGTACCGACCCTCCGAAAGTGTGGTACTCCCTCAGTACTGACCCTCCGACAGTGCGGCACACGGTCAGTACTGACCCTCCGACAGTGCGTGCTCCATCAGTACTGACCCTCCGCCAGTGCGGCACTCCCTCAGTACTGACCCTCCGACAGTGCGGCACTCCCTCAGTACTCACCCTCCGACAGGGCGGCGCTCCCTCAGTACTCACCCTCCGACAGTGCGGCGCACCCTCAGTACTCACCCTCCGACAGTGCGGCGCACCCTCAGTACTCACCCTCCAACAGTGCGGCACACCGTCAGTACTGACCCTCCGACAGTGCGCGCTCCCTCAGTACTGACCCTCCGACAGTGCGGCACTCCCTCAGTGCTGATCCTCCGAAAGTGTGGTACTCCCTCAGTACTGATCCTCCAACAGTGCGGCACACCGTCAGTACTGACCCTCCGACAGTGACGCACTCCCTCAGTACTGACCCTCCGACAGTGCTGCACTACCTCAATACTGACCCTCCGACAGTGCGGCACTCCCTCAGTACTGACCCTCCCACAGTGCGGCACTCCCTCAGTACTGACCCTCCCACAGTGCGGCGCTCCCTCAGTTCAAATCCTCCGACAGTGCGGCACTTCCTCAGTACTGACCCTCCGACAGTGCGGCGCTCCCTCAGTTCAAATCCTCCGACAGTGCGGCGCTCTCTCAGTACCGACCCTCCGACAGGGCGGCGCTCCCTCAGTACTAACCCTCCGACAGTGCGGAACTCCCTCAGTACTGACCCTCCGACAGTGCGGCACTCCCTCAGTACTGACCCTCCGACAGTGCAGAACTCCCTCAGTACTGACCCTCCGACAGTGCGGCACTCCCTCAGTACTGACCCTCCGACAGTGCAGAACTCCCTCAGTACTGACCCTCCGACAGTGCGGCACTCCCTCAGTACTGACCCTCCGACAGTGCAGAACTCCCTCAGTACTGACCCTCCGACAGTGCGGCACTCCCTCAGTACTGACCCTCCGACAGTGCAGAACTCCCTCAGTACTGACCTTCCGACAGTGCGGCACTCCCTCAGTACTGACCCTCCGACAGTGCAGAACTCCCTCAGTACTAACCCTCCGACAGTGCGGCGCTCCCTCAGTACTGATCCTCCGGCAGTGCGGCGCTCCCTCAATACTGACCCTCCGACAGTGTGGCACTCCCTCAGTACTGACCCTCCGACAGTGCGGCGCTCCCTCAGTACTGACCCTCCGAAAGTGCGGCACTCCCTCAGTACTGATCCTCCGACAGTGCGGCACACCGTCAGTACTGACCCTCCGACAGTGCGCGCTCCCTCAGTACTGACCCTCCGACAGTGCGGCACTCCCTCAGTGCTGATCCTCCGACAGTGCTGCACTCCCTCAGTACTGATCCTCCGACAGTGCGGCGCACCCTCAGTACTGACCCTCCGACAGTGCGGCACACCCTCAGTACTGACCCTCCGACAGTGCTGCACTAACTCAATACTGACCCTCCGACAGTGCGTCACTCCCTCAGTACTGACCCTCCCACAGTGCGGCACTCCCTCAGTACTGACCCTCCGACAGCGCGGCGCTCTCTCAGTACCGACCCTCCGACAGTGCGGCGCTCTCTCAGTACCGACCCTCCGACAGTGCGGCGCTCCCTCAGTACTGACCCTCCGACAGTGCGGTACTCCCTCAGTACTGACCCTCCGACAGTGCGGTACTCCCTCAGTACTGACCCTCCGACAGTGCGGCGCTCTCTCAGTACCGACCCTCCGACAGTGCGGCGCTCCCTCAGTACTGACCCTCCGACAGTGCTGCGCGCCCTGAGTACTGACCCTCCGACAGTGCGGTGCTCCCTCAGTTCAAACCCTCCGACAGTGCAGCACTTCCTCAGTACTGACCCTCTGACAGTGCGGCGCACCCTCACTCTTGACCCTCCGACAGTGCAGCACTCCCTCAGTACTGACCCTCCGACAGTGCGGCACTCCCTCAGTACTGACCCTCCAACAGTGCGGCACTCCCTCAGTACTGACCCTCCAACAGTGCGGCACTCCCTCAGTACTGACCCTCCAACAGTGCGGCGCTCCCTCAGTACTGACCCTCCGACAGTGCGGCACTCCCTCAATGCTGCCCCTCCAACAGTGCGGCACTTCCTCGGTACTAACACCCGCACCCCCTCTGTTCCCAAACAGTGTGCGCTCCCTCATTTCTGCAATGGACTGTAACCCCAATTATGTGCTCAAGCCTCTGGAGTGCAACTTGAACTCCAGACTCAGAGGTGAGATTGCTACTCATTGACCCACAGTTGACGCAAAATAATTGTGAGGAAATATAAAGAGCAAGGATGAGATATGGAGATCCTCAAGATATCCCCTGGACCAAAGGGAACAGGTCCTGACTGTCCATCAATATGAACAGCTATCCTGAGATTCCTGCAGCATCCAGTGTTAGCAGCAAATAGCCATGATTACCTGGAACTCAGTGGTGTTGCTTGAGATGGCATTGACATTTGGCAAGGACCCACCATAATAAGGCCCTCGAGTCTGCGACAGGCGGAGCTGGTGCACCTTCTGAGCCTGTAACTGAGGGAGAAACACAGGTGAGTGATACCTGGTCCAAATTTACACAGGAAGAGAAAGAAGCAGTAGGAGTTGTGAGTGCACGGTGGCAGCCAAGTGAAAACTGGACCATTGGGACAGTGAAACAACAATCAAATCAAGTTCATCAGTGTGGCATAATATACACACACACATTACAAACAATCCACAACACACACAATATACTCCACTATATACAATACACACACTACACTACATACACCAAACTACACACAATACAAACATACAATTATACAACACACATTACACGCACACACATTCTCAGACTGATACATGTACAGGCCCTGTTAAATGAGATAATTTTGAGAGAGAAAGGCGCTTATTAAAAGTACACACTGGTGTCTAAAGGGCAGGTACAGCACGGGGTTAGATACAGAGTAAAGCACCCTCGACAATAGTGCTTCCAGTTCCTGGTACATAAATGGGAAAACTGTACCCCAGTGTTATACAGTGACAGACCTGTCCTCACCAGTACTGTACCCCAGTGTTATACAGTGACAGACCTGTCCTCACCAGTACTGTACCCCAGTGTTATACAGTGACAGACCTGTCCTCACCAGTACTGTACCCCAGTGTTATACAGTGACAGACCTGTCCCCACCAGTACTGTACCCCAGTGTTATACAGTGACAGACCTGTCCCCACCAGTACTGTACCCCAGTGTTATACAGTGACAGACCTGATCCCACCAGTACTGTACCCCAGTGTTATACAGTGACAGACCTGTCCCCACCAGTACTGTACCCCAGTGTTATACAGTGACAGACCTGTCCCCACCAGTACTGTACCCCAGTGTTATACAGTGACAGACCTGTCCCCACCAGTACTGTACCCCAGTGTTATACAGTGACAGACCTGTCCCCACCAGTACTGTACCCCAGTGTTATACAGTGACAGACCTGTCCCCACCAGTACTGTACCCCAGTGTTATACAGTGACAGACCTGTCCCCACCAGTACTGTACCCCAGTGTTATACAGTGACAGACCTGTCCCCACCAGTACTGTACCCCAGTGTTATACAGTGACAGACCTATCCCCACCAGTACTGTACCCCAGTGTTATACAGTGACAGACCTGTCCCCACCAGTACTGTACCCCAGTGTTATACAGTGACAGACCTGTCCCCACCAGTACTGTACCCCAGTGTTATACAGTGACAGACCTGTCCCCACCAGTACTGTACCCCAGTGTTATACAGTGACAGACCTGTCCCCACCAGTACTGTACCCCAGTGTTAGACAGTGACAGACCTCTCCCCACCAGTACTGTACCACAGTGTTATACAGTGACAGACCTGTCCCCACCAGTACTGTACCACAGTGTTATACAGTGACAGACCTGTCCCCACCAGTACTGTACCCCAGTGTTATACAGTGACAGACCTGTCCCCACCAGTACTATACCCCAGTGTTATACAGTGACAGACCTGTCCCCACCAGTACTGTACCCCAGTATTAGACAGTGACAGACCTGTCCCCACCAGTACTGTACCCCAGTGTTATACAGTGACAGACCTGTCCCCACCAGTACTGTACCCCAGTGTTATACAGTGACAGACCTCTCCCCACCAGTACTGTACCACAGTGTTATACAGTGACAGACCTGTCCCCACCAGTACTGTACCACAGTGTTATACAGTGACAGACCTGTCCCCACCAGTACTGTACCCCAGTGTTATACAGTGACAGACCTGTCCCCACCAGTACTGTACCCCAGTGTTATACAGTGACAGACCTGTCCCCACCAATACTGTACCACAGTATTAGACAGTGACAGACCTGTCCCCACCAGTACTGTACCCCAGTGTTATACAGTGACAGACCTGTCCCCACCAGTACTGTACCACAGTATTATACAGTGACAGACTTGTCCCCACCAGTACTGTACCACAGTATTAGACAGTGACAGACCTGTCCCCACCAGTACTGTACCCCAGTGTTATACAGTGACAGACCTGTCCCCACCAGTACTGTACCCCAGTGTTATACAGTGACAGACCTGATCCCACCAGTACTGTACCCCAGTGTTATACAGTGACAGACCTGTCCCCACCAGTACTGTACCCCAGTGTTATACAGTGACAGACCTGTCCCCACCAGTACTGTACCCCAGTGTTATACAGTGACAGACCTGTCCCCACCAGTACTGTACCCCAGTGTTATACAGTGACAGACCTGTCCCCACCAGTACTGTACCCCAGTGTTATACAGTGACAGACCTGTCCCCACCAGTACTGTACCCCAGTGTTATACAGTGACAGACCTGTCCCCACCAGTACTGTACCCCAGTGTTATACAGTGACAGACCTGTCCCCACCAGTACTGTACCCCAGTGTTAGACAGTGACAGACCTCTCCCCACCAGTACTGTACCACAGTGTTATACAGTGACAGACCTGTCCCCACCAGTACTGTACCACAGTGTTATACAGTGACAGACCTGTCCCCACCAGTACTGTACCCCAGTGTTATACAGTGACAGACCTGTCCCCACCAGTACTATACCCCAGTGTTATACAGTGACAGACCTGTCCCCACCAGTACTGTACCCCAGTATTAGACAGTGACAGACCTGTCCCCACCAGTACTGTACCCCAGTGTTATACAGTGACAGACCTGTCCCCACCAGTACTGTACCCCAGTGTTATACAGTGACAGACCTCTCCCCACCAGTACTGTACCACAGTGTTATACAGTGACAGACCTGTCCCCACCAGTACTGTACCACAGTGTTATACAGTGACAGACCTGTCCCCACCAGTACTGTACCCCAGTGTTATACAGTGACAGACCTGTCCCCACCAGTACTGTACCCCAGTGTTATACAGTGACAGACCTGTCCCCACCAATACTGTACCACAGTATTAGACAGTGACAGACCTGTCCCCACCAGTACTGTACCCCAGTGTTATACAGTGACAGACCTGTCCCCACCAGTACTGTACCACAGTATTATACAGTGACAGACTTGTCCCCACCAGTACTGTACCACAGTATTAGACAGTGACAGACCTGTCCCCACCAGTACTGTACCCCAGTGTTATACAGTGACAGACCTGTCCCCACCAGTACTGTACCCCAGTGTTATACAGTGACAGACCTGATCCCACCAGTACTGTACCCCAGTGTTATACAGTGACAGACCTGTCCCCACCAGTACTGTACCCCAGTGTTATACAGTGACAGACCTGTCCCCACCAGTACTGTACCCCAGTGTTATACAGTGACAGACCTGTCCCCACCAGTACTGTACCCCAGTGTTATACAGTGACAGACCTGTCCCCACCAGTACTGTACCCCAGTGTTATACAGTGACAGACCTGTCCCCACCAGTACTGTACCCCAGTGTTATACAGTGACAGACCTGTCCCCACCAGTACTGTACCCCAGTGTTATAGTGACAGACCTGTCCCCACCAGTACTGTACCCCAGTGTTATACAGTGACAGACCTGTCCCCACCAGTACTGTACCCCAGTGTTATACAGTGACAAACCTGTCCCCACCAGTACTGTACCCCAGTGTTATACAGTGACAGACCTGTCCTCACCAGTACTGTACCCCAGTGTTATACACTGACAGACCTGTCCCCACCAGTACTGTACCCCAGTGTTATACAGTGAAAGATCTGTCCCCACCAGTACTGTACCCCAGTGTTATACAGTGACAGACCTGTCCCCACCAGTACTGTACCCCAGTGTTATACAGTGACAGACCTGTCACCCACCAGTACTGTACCACAGTATTATACAATGACAGACATGTCCCCACCAGTACTGTACCAGTGTTATACAGTGACAGACTTGTCCCCCACCAGGACTGTACCACAGTATTATACAGTGACAGACCTGTCCCCACCAGTACTGCACCCCAGTGTTATACTGTGACAGACGTGTCCCACACCAGTACTGTACCACAGTATTATACAGTGACAGACCTGTCCCCACCAGCACTGTACCCAGTATTATACAGTGACAGACCTGTCCCCACCAGTACTGGACCCCAGTGTTATACAGTGACAGACCTGCCCCCACCAGTACTGTACCCCAGTATTAGACAGTGACAGACCTGTCCCAACCAGTACTGTACCTCAGTGATATACACTGACAGACCTGTCCCCACCAGTACTGTACCTCAGTGATATGCACTGACAGACCTGTCCCCACCAGTACTATACCTCAGTATTATACACTCACAGACCTGTACCCACCAGTATTGTACCCCAGTATTATACAGTGACAGACCTGTCCTCACCAGTACTGTACCTCAGTGATATACAGTGACAGACCTGTCCCCACCAGTACTGTACCCCAGTGATATACAGTGACAGACCTGTACCCACCAGTATTGTACCCCAGTATTATACAGTGACAGACCTGGCCCCACCAGTACTGTACCCCAGTATTATACAGTGACAGTCCTGTCCCCACCAGTACTGTACCCCAATGTTATACACTGATAGAACTGGCCCCACCAGTACTGTACCCCAGTATTATACAGTGACAGACCTGTCCCCACCAGTACTGTACCCCAGTGTTATACACTGATAGAACTGTCCCCACCAGTACTGTACCCCAGTGATATACAGTGACAGACCTGTCCCCACCAGTACTGTACCACAGTTTTATACACTGACAGAGCTGTCCCCACCAGTACTGTACCCCAGTGATATACAGTGACAGACCTGTCCCCACCAGTACTGTACCACAGTTTTATACACTGACAGACCTGTCCCCACCAGTACTGTACCCCAATGAGAAATAGTGACAGACCTGTCCCCACCAGTACTGTACCCCAGTGTTATACAGTGACAGACCTGTCCCCCAGTACTGTACCCCAGTGTTATACAGTGACAAACCTGTCCCCACGAGTACTGTACCCCAGTGTTATACAGTGACAGACCTGTCCCCACCAGTACTGGACCACAGTGTTATACAGTGACAGACCTGTCCCCACCAGTACTGTACCTCAGTATTATACAGTGACAGACCTCTCCCCACCAGTACTGTACCCCAGTATTATACAGTGACAGACCTGTCCCCACCAGTATTGTACCGCAGTGTTATACAGTGACAAACCTGTCCCCACGAGTACTGTACCCCAGTGTTATACAGTGACAAACCTGTCCCCACGAGTACTGTACCCCAGTATTATACAGTGACAGTCCTGTCCCCACCAGTACTGTACCCCACTGTTATACAGTGACAAACCTGTCCCCACGAGTACTGTACCCCAGTGTTATACAGTGACAGACCTGTCCCCACCAGTACTGGACCTCAGTATTATACAGTGACAGACCTGTCCCCACCAGTACTGTACCTCAGTATTATACAGTGACAGACCTGTCCCCACCAGTACTGGACCGCAGTGATATACAGTGACAGACCTGTCCCCACCAATACTGTACCCCAGTGCTATACAGTGACAGACCTGCCCCCACCAGTACTGTACCTCAGTATTATACAGTGACAGACCTCTCCCCACCAGTACTGTACCCCAGTATTATACAGTGACAGACATGTCCCCACCAGTACTGTACCGCAGTGTTATACAGTGACAAACCTGGCCCCACGAGTACTGTACCCCAGTGTTATACAGTGACAAACCTGTCCCCACGAGTACTGTACCCCAGTATTATACAGTGACAGTCCTGTCCCCACCAGTACTGTACCCCACTGTTATACAGTGACAAACCTGTCCCCACGAGTACTGTACCCCAGTGTTATACAGTGACAGACCTGTCCCCACCAGTACTGGACCTCAGTATGATACAGTGACAGACCTGTCCCCACCAGTACTGTACCTCAGTATTATACAGTGACAGACCTGTCCCCACCAGTACTGGACCGCAGTGATATACAGTGACAGACCTGTCCCCACCAATACTGTACCCCAGTGCTATACAGTGACAGACCTGCCCCCACCAGTACTGTACCACAGTGTTATACAGTGACAGACCTGTCCCCACCAGTACTGTACCTCAGTATTATACAGTGACAGACCTGTCCCCACCAGTACTGTACCTCAGTGTTATACAGTGACAGACCTGTCCCCATCAGTACTGTACCGCAGTGATATACAGTGACAGACCTGTCCCCACCAATACTGTACCCCAGTGTTATACAGTGACAGACCTGTCCCCACCAGTACTGTACCCCAGTGTAATACAGTGACAGACCTGCCCCCACCAGTACTGTACCCCAGTGTTATACAGTGACAGACCTGTCCCCACCAGTACTGTACCCCAGTGTTATACACTGACAGACCTGTCCCCACCAGTACTGGACCACAGTGTTATGCAGTGACAGACCTGTCCCCACCAGCACTGTACCTCAGTATTAGACAGTGACAGACCTGTCCCCACCAGTACTGGACCTCAGTATTATACAGTGACAGACCTGTCCACACCAGTACTGTACCCCAGTATTATACAGTAACAGACCTGCCCCCACCAGTACTGTACCTCAGTGTTATACAGTGACAGACCTGTCCCCACCAGTACTGTACCTCAGTATTATACACTGACAGACCTGTCCCCACCAGTACAGTACCCCAGTGTTATACAGACAGACCTGTCCCCACCAGTACTGTACCACAGTGTTATACAGTGACAGACCTGTCCCCAGCAGTACTGTACCCAGTATTATACAGTGACAGACCTGTCCCCACCAGTACTGTCCCCCAGTATTAGACAGTGACAGACCTGTCCCCACCAGTACTGTACCTCAGTGATATACACTGACAGACCTGTCCCCACCAGTACTGAACCCAGTATTATACAGTGACAGACCGATCCCCACCAGTACGGTACCCCAGTATTATACAGTGACAGACCTGTCCTCACCAGTACTGTACCTCAGTGAGAGACAGTGACAGACCTCTCCCCACCACTACTGTACCCCAGTGATATACAGTGACAGACCAGTACCCACCAGTATTGTACCCCAGTATTATACAGTGACAGACCTGTCCCCACCAGTACTGTACCCCAGTGTTATACAGACAGACCTGTCCCCACCAGTACTGTACCACAGTGTTATACAGTGACAGACGTGTCCCCCACCAGTACTGTACCCCAGTGTTATACAGTGACAGACCTGTCCCCACCAGTACTGGACCCCAGTATTATACAGTGACAGACCTGTCCTCACCAGTACTGTACCACAGTGACATACACTGACAGACCTGTCCCCACCAGTACTGTAACCTCAGTGATATACAGTGACAGACCTGTCCCCACCAGTACTGGACCCCAGTATTATACACTGACAGACCTGTCCCCACCAGTACTGTACCACAGTGACATACACTGACAGACCTGTCCCCACCAGTACTGTACCCCAGTGATATACACTGACAGACCTGTCCCCACCAGTACTGTACCCCAGTATTATACACTGACAGACCTGTCCCCACCAGTACTGTACCCCAGTATTATACACAGACAGACCTGTCCCCACCAGTACTGTCGCACAGTATTTTGCAGTGACAGACCTGTCCCCACCAGAACTGGACCCCAGTGTTATACAGTGACAGACCAGTCCCCACCAGTACTGTACCACAGTATTATGCAGTGACAGACCAGTCCCCACCAGTACTGTACCACAGTATTATACAGTGACAGACCTGTCCCCACCAGTACTGTACCCCAGTGTTATGCATTGACAGACCTGTCCGCCACCAGTACTGTACCACAGTGTTATGCAGTGACAGACCTGTCCCCACCAGTACTGCACCACAGTATAATACAATGACAGACCTGTCCCCCACCAGTACTGTACCCCAGTGTTATACAGAGACAGACCTGTCCCCACCAGTACTGTACACCAGTGTCATACAGTGACAGACCTGTCCCCCACCAGTACTGTACCACAGTATTATACAGTGACAGACCTGTCCCCCACCAGTACTGTACCACAGTGTTATACAGTGACAGACCTGTCCCCACCAGTACTGTACACCAGTGTCATACAGTGACAGACCTGTCCCCCACCAGTACTGTACCACAGTATTATACAGTGACAGACCTGTCCCCCACCAGTACTGTACCACAGTATTATACAGTGACAGACCTGCCCCCACCAGTACTGTACCCCAGTATTATACAGTGACAGTCCTGTCCCCACCAGTACTGTACCGCACTGTTATACAGTGACAAACCTGTCCCCACGAGTACTGTACCCCAGTGTTATACAGTGACAGACCTGTCCCCACCAGTACTGTACCTCAGTATTATACAGTGACAGACCTCTCCCCACCAGTACTGTACCCCAGTATTATACAGTGACAGTCCTGTCCCCACCAGTACTGTACCGCACTGTTATACAGTGACAAACCTGTCCCCACGAGTACTGTACCCCAGTGTTATACAGTGACAGACCTGTCCCCACCAGTACTGTACCTCAGTATTATACAGTGACAGACCTGTCCCCACCAGTACTGGACCGCAGTGATATACAGTGACAGACCTGTCCCCACCAATACTGTACACCAGTGCTATACAGTGACAGACCTGCCCCCACCAGTACTGTACCTCAGTATTATACAGTGACAGACCTCTCCCCACCAGTACTGTACCCCAGTATTATACAGTGACAGACCTGTCCCCACCAGTACTGTACCGCAGTGTTATACAGTGACAAACCTGTCCCCACGAGTACTGTACCCCAGTGTTATACAGTGACAAACCTGTCCCCACGAGTACTGTACCCCAGTATTATACAGTGACAGTCCTGTCCCCACCAGTACTGTACCCCACTGTTATACAGTGACAAACCTGTCCCCACGAGTACTGTACCCCAGTGTTATACAGTGACAGACCTGTCCCCACCAGTACTGGACCTCAGTATGATACAGTGACAGACCTGTCCCCACCAGTACTGTACCTCAGTATTATACAGTGACAGACCTGTCCCCACCAGTACTGGACCGCAGTGATATACAGTGACAGACCTGTCCCCACCAATCCTGTACCCCAGTGCTATACAGTGACAGACCTGCCCACACCAGTACTGTACCACAGTGTAATACAGTGACAGACCTGTCCCCACCAGTACTGTACCTCAGTATTATACAGTGACAGACCTGTCCCCACCAGTACTGTACCTCAGTGTTATACAGTGACAGACCTGTCCCCATCAGTACTGTACCGCAGTGATATACAGTGACAGACCTGTCCCCACCAATACTGTACCCCAGTGTTATACAGTGACAGACCTGTCCCCACCAGTACTGTACCCCAGTGTTATACAGTGACAGACCTGTCCCCACCAGTACTGTACCACAGTGTTATACACTCACAGACCTGTCCCCACCAATACTGTACCCCAGTGTTATACACTGACAGACCTGTCCCCACCAGTACTGGACCACAGTGTTATGCAGTGACAGACCTGTCCCCACCAGCACTGTACCTCAGTATTAGACAGTGACAGACCTGTCCCCACCAGTACTGGACCTCAGTATTATACAGTGACAGACCTGTCCCCACCAGTACTGTACCTCAGTATTATACAGTGACAGACCTGTCCACACCAGTACTGTACCCCAGTATTATACAGTGACAGACCTGTCCCCACCAGTACTGTACCACAGTATTATACAGTGACAGACCTGTCCACACCAGTACTGTACCCCAGTATTATACAGTAACAGACCTGCCCCCACCAGTACTGTACCTCAGTATTATACAGTGACAGACCTGTCCCCACCAGTACTGTACCCAAGTGATATACAGTGACAGACCTGTCCCCACCAGTACTGTACCCCAGTGTTATACAGTGACAGACCTGTCCCCACCAGTACTGTACCACAGTGTTATACAGTGACAGACATGTCCCCACCAGTACTGTACCTCAGTGTTATACAGTGACAGACCTGTCCCCACCAGTACTGTACCTCAGTATTATACACTGACAGACCTGTCCCCACCAGTACAGTACCCCAGTGTTATACAGACAGACCTGTCCACACCAGTACTGTACCCCAGTGTTACACAGTGACAGACCTGTCCCCACCAGTACTGCACCCCAGTGATATACAGTGACAGACCTGTCCCCACCAGTACTGTACCACAGTGTTATACAGTGACAGACGTGTCCCCCACCAGTACAGTACCACAGTATTATACAGTGACAGACCTGTCCCCACCAGTACTGAACCCAGTATTATACAGTGACAGACCGATCCCCACCAGTACGGTACCCCAGTATTATACAGTGACAGACCTGTCCTCACCAGTACTGTACCTCAGTGAGAGACAGTGACAGACCTCTCCCCACCAGTACTGTACCCCAGTGATATACAGTGACAGACCAGTACCCACCAGTATTGTACCCCAGTATTATACAGTGACAGACCTGTCCCCACCAGTACTGTACCCCAGTGTTATACAGACAGACCTGTCCCCACCAGTACTGTACCACAGTGTTATACAGTGACAGACGTGTCCCCCACCAGTACTGTACCCCAGTGTTATACAGTGACAGACCTGTCCCCACCAGTACTGGACCCCAGTATTATACAGTGACAGACCTGTCCCCACCAGTACTGTACCACAGTGACATACACTGACAGACCTGTCCCCACCAGTACTGTAACCTCAGTGATATACAGTGACAGACCTGTCCCCACCAAAACTGGACCCCAGTATTATACACTGACAGACCTGTCCCCACCAGTACTGTACCACAGTGACATACACTGACAGACCTGTCCCCACCAGTACTGTACCCCAGTGATATACACTGACAGACCTGTCCCCACCAGTACTGTACCCCAGTATTATACACTGACAGACCTGTCCCCACCAGTACTGTACCCCAGTATTATACACAGACAGACCTGTCCCCACCAGTACTGTCGCACAGTATTTTGCAGTGACAGACCTGTCCCCACCAGAACTGGACCCCAGTGTTATACAGTGACAGACCAGTCCCCACCAGTACTGTACCACAGTATTATGCAGTGACAGACCTGTCCCCACCAGTACTGTACCACAGTATTATACAGTGACAGACCTGTCCCCACCAGTACTGTACCCCAGTGTTATGCATTGACAGACCTGTCCCCCACCAGTACTGTACCACAGTGTTATGCAGTGACAGACCTGTCCCCACCAGTACTGCACCACAGTATAATACAATGACAGACCTGTCCCCCACCAGTACTGTACCCCAGTGTTATACAGTGACAGACCTGTCCCCACCAGTACTGTACACCAGTGTCATACAGTGACAGACCTGTCCCCCACCAGTACTGTACCACAGTATTATACAGTGACAGACCTGTCCCCCACCAGTACTGTACCACAGTATTATACAGTGACAGACTTGTCCCCCACCAGTACTGCACCACAGTATAATACAATGACAGACCTGTCCCCCACCAGTACTGTACCCCAGTGTTATACAGTGACAGACCTGTCCCCACCAGTACTGTACACCAGTGTCATACAGTGACAGACCTGTCCCCCACCAGTAATGTACCACAGTATTATACAGTGACAGACTTGTCCCCCACCAGTACTGTACCACAGTATAATACAATGACAGACCTGTCCCCCACCAGTACTGTACCCCAGTGTTATACAGTGACAGACCTGTCCCCACCAGTACTGTACACCAGTGTCATACAGTGACAGACCTGTCCCCCACCAGTACTGTACCACAGTATTATACACTGACAGACCTGTCCCCACCAGTACTGTAACCTCAGTGATATACACTGACAGACCTGTCCCCACCAGTACGGTACCCCAGTATTATACAGTGACAGACCTGTCCTCACCAGTACTGTACCTCAGTGAGAGACAGTGACAGACCTGTCCCCACCAGTACTGTACCCCAGTGATATACAGTGACAGACCAGTACCCACCAGTATTGTACCCCAGTATTATACAGTGACAGACCTGTCCCCACCAGTACTGTACCCCAGTGTTATACAGACAGACCTGTCCCCACCAGTACTGTACCACAGTGTTATACAGTGACAGACGTGTCCCCCACCAGTACTGTACCCCAGTGTTATACAGTGACAGACCTGTCCCCACCAGTACTGGACCCCAGTATTATACAGTGACAGACCTGTCCCCACCAGTACTGTAACCTCAGTGATATACAGTGACAGACCTGTCCCCACCAGTACTGGACCCCAGTATTATACACTGACAGACCTGTCCCCACCAGTACTGTACCACAGTGACATACACTGACAGACCTGTCCCCACCAGTACTGTACACCAGTGATATACACTGACAGACCTGTCCCCACCAGTACTGTCCCACAGTATTTTGCAGTGACAGACCTGTCCCCACCAGAACTGGACCCCAGTGTTATACAGTGACAGACCTGTCCCCACCAGTACTGTACCACAGTATTATGCAGTGACAGACCTGTCCCCACCAGTACTGTACCACAGTATTATACAGTGACAGACCTGTCCCCACCAGTACTGTACCCCAGTGTTATGCATTGACAGACCTTTCCCCCACCAGTACTGTACCACAGTGTTATACTGTGACAGACCTGTCCCCACCAGTACTGTACCACAGTATAATACAGTGACAGACCTGTCCCCACCAGTACTGTACACCAGTGTCATACAGTGACAGACCTGTCCCCCACCAGTACTGTACCACAGTATTATACAGTGACAGACTTGTCCCCCACCAGTACTGTACCACAGTATTATACAGTGACAGACCTGTCCCCACCAGTACTGTACCACAGTATTATACAGTGACAGACCTGTCCCCACCAGTACTGTACCCCAGTGTTCTACAGAC
Organism: Heterodontus francisci; assembly: GCF_036365525.1. NCBI lineage: Eukaryota > Metazoa > Chordata > Chondrichthyes > Heterodontiformes > Heterodontidae > Heterodontus > Heterodontus francisci. The sequence goes on from NC_090416.1 coordinate 19,927,531, forward strand.
AGACCTGTCCCCACCAGTACTGGACCACAGTGTTATACAGTGACAGACCTGTCCCCACCAGTACTGTACCCCAGTGTTATACAGTGACAGACCTGTCCCCACCAGCACTGTACCACAGTGTTATACACTCACAGACCTGTCCCCACCAATACTGTACCCCAGTGTTGTACACTGACAGACCTGTCCCCACCAGTACTGGACCACAGTGTTATGCAGTGACAGACCTGTCCCCACCAGCACTGTACCTCAGTATTAGACAGTGACAGACCTGTCCCCACCAGTACTGTACCTCAGTATTATACAGTGACAGACCTGTCCCCACCAGTACTGTACCTCAGTATTATACAGTGACAGACCTGTCCACACCAGTACTGTACCCCAGTATTATACAGTAACAGACCTGCCCCCACCAGTACTGTACCTCAGTGTTATACAGTGACAGACCTGTCCCCACCAGTACTGTACCTCAGTATTATACACTGACAGACCTGTCCCCACCAGTACTGTACCCCAGTGTTACACACTGACAGACCTGTCCCCACCAGTACTGCACCCCAGTGATATACAGTGACAGACCTGTCCCCACCAGTACTGTACCACAGTGTTATACAGTGACAGACGTGTCCCCCACCAGTACAGTACCACAGTATTATACAGTGAGAGACCTGCCCCCACCAGTACTGTCCCCCAGTATAGACAGTGACAGACCTGTCCCCACCAGTACTGTCCCCCAGTATTAGACAGTGACAGACCTGTCCCCACCAGTACTGAACCCAGTATTATACAGTGACAGACCGATCCCCACCAGTACGGTACCCCAGTATTATACAGTGACAGACCTGTCCTCACCAGTACTGTACCACAGTGATATACAGTGACAGACCAGTACCCACCAGTATTGTACCCCAGTATTATACAGTGACAGACCTGTCCCCACCAGTACTGGACCCCAGTGATATACAGTGACAGACCAGTACCCACCAGTATTGTACCCCAGTATTATACAGTGACAGACCTGTCCCCACCAGTACTGTACCCCAGTGTTATACAGACAGACCTGTCCCCACCAGTACTGTACCACAGTGTTATACAGTGACAGACGTGTCCCCCACCAGTACTGTACCCCAGTGTTATACAGTGACAGACCTGTCCCCACCAGTACTGGACTCCAGTATTATACAGTGACAGACCTGTCCCCACCAGTACTGTAACCTCAGTGATATACAGTGACAGACCTGTCCCCACCAGTACTGGACCCCAGTATTATACACTGACAGACCTGTCCCCACCAGTACTGTACCACAGTGACATACACTGACAGACCTGTCCCCACCAGTACTGTACCCCAGTGATATACACTGACAGACCTGTCCCCACCAGTACTGTACCCCAGTATTATACACTGACAGACCTGTCCCCACCAGTACTGTACCCCAGTATTATACACAGACAGACCTGTCCCCACCAGTACTGTCCCACAGTATTTTGCAGTGACAGACCTGTCCCCACCAGAACTGGACCCCAGTGTTATACAGTGACAGACCTGTCCCCACCAGTACTGTACCACAGTATTATGCAGTGACAGACCTGTCCCCACCAGTACTGTTCCACAGTATTATACAGTGACAGACCTGTCCCCACCAGTACTGTACCCCAGTGTTATGCATTGACAGACCTGTCCCCCACCAGTACTGTACCACAGTATAATACAATGACAGACCTGTCCCCACCAGTACTGTACACCAGTGTCATACAGGGACAGACCTGTCCCCCACCAGTACTGTACCACAGTATTATACAGTGACAGACCTGTCCCCCACCAGAACTGTACCACAGTATTATACAGTGACAGACTTGTCCCCCACCAGTACTGTACCACAGTATTATACAGTGACAGACCTGTCCCCACCAGTACTGGACCGCAGTGTTATACAGTGACAGACCTGTCCCCACCAGTACTGTACCACAGTGTTATACAGTGACAGACCTCTCCCCACCAGTACTGTACCACTGTATTATCCAGTGCAGACCTGTCTCCACCAGTACTGGACCCCAGTGTTATACAGTGACAGACCTCTCCACACCAATACTGTACCACAGTATTATACAGTGACAGACCTGTCCCCACCAGTACTGGACCCCAGTGTTATACATTGACAGACCTGTCCCCACCAGTACTGTACCACAGTATTATACAGTGACAGACCTGTCCCCACCAGTACTGTACCCCAGTGTTATACATTGACAGACCTCTCCCCACCAGTAATGTCCCACAGTATTATACAGTGACAGACCTGTCCCCACCAGTACTGTACCACAGTATTATACAGTGACAGACCTCTCCCCACCAGTACTGGACCCCAGTGTCATACATTGACAGACCTCTCCCCACCAGTACTGTACCACAGTATTATACAGAGACAGACCTGTCCTCACCAGTACTGTACCCCAGTGTTATACAGTGACAGACCTCTACCCACCAGTACTGTACCACAGTCTTATTCAGTGACAGACCTGTCCCCACCAGTACTGTACCACAGTATTATACAGTGACAGACCTGTCCCCATCAGTACTGTCCCACAGTATTATACAGTGACAGACCTGTCCCCACCAGTACTGTACCCCAGTGTTATACATTGACAGACCTCTCCCCACCAGTACTGTACCACAGTATTATACAGTGACAGACCTGTCCCCACCAGTACTGTACCACAGTATTATACAGTGACAGACCTGTCCCCACCAGTACTGTACCCCAGTGTTATACAGTGACAGACCTGTCCCCACCAGTACTGTACCACAGTATTATACAGTGACAGACCTGTCCCCACCAGTACTGTACCACAGTGTTATACATTGACAGACCTCTCCCCACCAGTACTGTACCTCAGTATTATACAGTGACAGACCTGTCCCCACCAGTACTGTACCTCAGTATTATACAGTGACAGACCTGTCCACACCAGTACTGTACCCCAGTATTATACAGTAACAGACCTGCCCCCACCAGTACTGTACCTCAGTGTTATACAGTGACAGACCTGTCCCCACCAGTACTGTACCTCAGTATTATACACTGACAGACCTGTCCCCACCAGTACTGTACCCCAGTGTTACACACTGACAGACCTGTCCCCACCAGTACTGCACCCCAGTGATATACAGTGACAGACCTGTCCCCACCAGTACTGTACCACAGTGTTATACAGTGACAGACGTGTCCCCCACCAGTACAGTACCACAGTATTATACAGTGAGAGACCTGCCCCCACCAGTACTGTCCCCCAGTATAGACAGTGACAGACCTGTCCCCACCAGTACTGTCCCCCAGTATTAGACAGTGACAGACCTGTCCCCACCAGTACTGAACCCAGTATTATACAGTGACAGACCGATCCCCACCAGTACGGTACCCCAGTATTATACAGTGACAGACCTGTCCTCACCAGTACTGTACCACAGTGATATACAGTGACAGACCAGTACCCACCAGTATTGTACCCCAGTATTATACAGTGACAGACCTGTCCCCACCAGTACTGGACCCCAGTGATATACAGTGACAGACCAGTACCCACCAGTATTGTACCCCAGTATTATACAGTGACAGACCTGTCCCCACCAGTACTGTACCCCAGTGTTATACAGACAGACCTGTCCCCACCAGTACTGTACCACAGTGTTATACAGTGACAGACGTGTCCCCCACCAGTACTGTACCCCAGTGTTATACAGTGACAGACCTGTCCCCACCAGTACTGGACCCCAGTATTATACAGTGACAGACCTGTCCCCACCAGTACTGTAACCTCAGTGATATACAGTGACAGACCTGTCCCCACCAGTACTGGACCCCAGTATTATACACTGACAGACCTGTCCCCACCAGTACTGTACCACAGTGACATACACTGACAGACCTGTCCCCACCAGTACTGTACCCCAGTGATATACACTGACAGACCTGTCCCCACCAGTACTGTACCCCAGTATTATACACTGACAGACCTGTCCCCACCAGTACTGTACCCCAGTATTATACACAGACAGACCTGTCCCCACCAGTACTGTCCCACAGTATTTTGCAGTGACAGACCTGTCCCCACCAGAACTGGACCCCAGTGTTATACAGTGACAGACCTGTCCCCACCAGTACTGTACCACAGTATTATGCAGTGACAGACCTGTCCCCACCAGTACTGTTCCACAGTATTATACAGTGACAGACCTGTCCCCACCAGTACTGTACCCCAGTGTTATGCATTGACAGACCTGTCCCCCACCAGTACTGTACCACAGTATAATACAATGACAGACCTGTCCCCACCAGTACTGTACACCAGTGTCATACAGGGACAGACCTGTCCCCCACCAGTACTGTACCACAGTATTATACAGTGACAGACCTGTCCCCCACCAGTACTGTACCACAGTATTATACAGTGACAGACTTGTCCCCCACCAGTACTGTACCGCAGTATTATACAGTGACAGACCTGTCCCCACCAGTACTGGACCGCAGTGTTATACAGTGACAGACCTGTCCCCACCAGTACTGTACCACAGTGTTATACAGTGACAGACCTCTCCCCACCAGTACTGTACCACTGTATTATCCAGTGCAGACCTGTCTCCACCAGTACTGGACCCCAGTGTTATACAGTGACAGACCTCTCCACACCAATACTGTACCACAGTATTATACAGTGACAGACCTGTCCCCACCAGTACTGGACCCCAGTGTTATACATTGACAGACCTGTCCCCACCAGTACTGTACCACAGTATTATACAGTGACAGACCTGTCCCCACCAGTACTGTACCCCAGTGTTATACATTGACAGACCTCTCCCCACCAGTAATGTCCCACAGTATTATACAGTGACAGACCTGTCCGCACCAGTACTGTACCCCAGTGTTATACATTGACAGACCTGTCCCCACCAGTACTGTACCACAGTATTATACAGTGACAGACCTCTCCCCACCAGTACTGGACCCCAGTGTCATACATTGACAGACCTCTCCCCACCAGTACTGTACCACAGTATTATACAGAGACAGACCTGTCCTCACCAGTACTGTACCCCAGTGTTATACAGTGACAGACCTCTACCCACCAGTACTGTACCACAGTCTTATTCAGTGACAGACCTGTCCCCACCAGTACTGTACCACAGTATTATACAGTGACAGACCTGTCCCCATCAGTACTGTCCCACAGTATTATACAGTGACAGACCTGTCCCCACCAGTACTGTACCCCAGTGTTATACATTGACAGACCTCTCCCCACCAGTACTGTACCACAGTATTATACAGTGACAGACCTGTCCCCACCAGTACTGTACCACAGTATTATACAGTGACAGACCTGTCCCCACCAGTACTGTACCCCAGTGTTATACAGTGACAGACCTGTCCCCACCAGTACTGTACCACAGTATTATACAGTGACAGACCTGTCCCCACCAGTACTGTACCACAGTGTTATACATTGACAGACCTCTCCCCACCAGTACTGTACCACAGTATTATACAGTGACAGACCTGTCCCCACCAGTACTGGACCCCAGTGTTATACAGTGACAGACCTGTACCCACCAGTACTGTACCACAGTATTACACAGTGACACACCTGTCCCCACCAGTACTGCACCCCAGTGTTATGCAGTGACAGACCTCTCCCCACCAGTACTGTACCACAGTGTTATGCAGTGACAGACCTGTCCCCACCAGTAATGTACCCCAGTGTTATACAGTGCAGACCTGTCTCCACCAGTACGGTACCTCAGTGTTATACAGTGAAAGACCTGTCCCCACCAGCACTGGACCCCAGTGTTATACAGTGACAGACCTGTCCCCACCAGCACTGGACCCCAGTATTATGCAGTGACAGACCTGTCCGCACCACTACTATGCCCCAGTGTTATACATTGACAGACCTCTCCCCACCAGTACTGTACCACAGTATTATACAGTGACAGACCTGTCCCCAACAGTACTGTACCACAGTATTATACAGTGACAGACCTGTCCCCACCAGTACTGTACCCCAGTCTTATACAGTGACAGTCCTGTCCCCACCAGTACTGTACCACAGTATTATACAGTGACAGACCTGTCCCCACCAGTACTGTACCACAGTATTATACAGTGACAGACCTGACCCCACCAGTACTGGACCCCGGTGTTATACAGTGACAGACCTGTCCCCACCAGTACTGTACCCCAGTATTATACAGTGACAGACCTGTCCTCACCAGTACTGTACCACAGTATTATACAGTGACAGACCTGTCCCCACCAGTACTGTACCCCAGTGTTATACATTGATAGACCTCTCCCCACCAGTACTGTACCCCAGTATTATACAGTGACAGACCTGTCCCCACCAGTACTGCCCCCCAGTGTTATACAGTGACAGACCTGTCCTCACCAGTACTGTACCCCAGTATGAGACAGTGACAGACCTCTCCCCACCAGTACTGTACCTCAGTATTATACATTGACAGACCTGTCCTCACCAGTACTGTACCACAGTATTATACAGTGACAGACCTGTCCCCACCAGTACTGTACCTCAGTGTTATACAGTGACAGACCTCTCCCCACCAGTACTGTACCACAGTATTATACAGTGACAGACCTGTCCCCACCAGTACTGTACCTCAGTGTTATACAGTGACAGACCTCTCCCCACCAGTACTGTACCACAGTATTATACAGACAGACCTGTCCCCACCAGTACTGTACCCCAGTGTTATACAGTGACAGACCTGTCCCCACCAGTACTGTACCTCAGTGTTATACAGTGACAGACCTCTCCCCACCAGTACTGTACCACAGTATTATACAGTGACAGACCTGTACCCACCAGTACTGTACCCCAGTGTTATCCAGTGACAGACCTGTCCTCCCCAGTACTGTACCACAGTATTATACAGTGACAGACCTGTCCTCCCCTGTACTGTACCCCAGTGTTATACAGTGACAGACCTGTCCCCACCAGTACTGTACCACAGTGTTATACAGTGACAGACCTGTCCCCACCAGTACTGTACCACAGTATTATACAGTGACAGACCTCTCCCCACCAGTACTGTACCACAGTATTATACATTGACAGACCTGTCCTCACCAGTACTGTACCACAGTATTATACAGTGACAGACCTGTCCCCACCAGTACTGTACCCCAGTGTTATACAGTGACAGACCTGTCCCCACCAGTACTGTACCTCAGTGTTATACAGTGACAGACCTCTCCCCACCAGTACTGTACCACAGTATTATACAGTGACAGACCTGTACCCACCAGTACTGTACCCCAGTGTTATCCAGTGACAGACCTGTCCTCCCCAGTACTGTACCACAGTATTATACAGTGACAGACCTGTCCTCCCCAGTACTGTACCCCAGTGTTATACGGTGACAGACCTGTCCCCACCAGTACTGTACCACAGTGTTATACAGTGACAGACCTGTCCCCACCAGTACTGGACCCCAGTGTTATACATTGACAGACCTCTCCCCACCAGTACTATACCACAGTATTATACAGTGACAGACCTGTCCCCACCAGTACTGTCCCCCAGTGTTATACATTGACAGACCTCTCCCCACCAGTACTGTACCCCAGTATTATACAGTGACAGACCTGTCCCCACCAGTACTGGACCCCAGTGTTATACAGTGACAGACCTGTACCCACCAGTACTGTACCACAGTATTACACAGTGACACACCTGTCCCCACCAGTACTGCACCCCAGTGTTATGCAGTGACAGACCTCTCCCCACCAGTACTGTACCACAGTGTTATGCAGTGACAGACCTGTCCCCACCAGTAATGTACCCCAGTGTTATACAGTGCAGACCTGTCTCCACCAGTACGGTACCTCAGTGTTATACAGTGAAAGACCTGTCCCCACCAGTACTGGACCCCAGTGTTATAGAGTGACAGACCTGTCCCCACCAGTACTGTACCACAGTATTAGACAGTGACAGACCTGTCCCCACCAGTACTGTACCCCAGTGTTATACATTGACAGACCTCTCCCCACCAGTACTGTCGCACAGTATTGTACAGTGACAGACCTGTCCCCACCAGTACTGGACCCCAGTGTTATACATTGACAGACCTCTCCCCACCAGTACTGTACCACAGTATTATACAGTGACAGACCTGTCCCCACCAGTACTGTACCACGGAATTATACAGTGACAGACCTGTCCCCACCAATACTGGACCCCAGTGTTATACATTGACAGACCTCTCCCCACCAGTACTGTACCACAGTATTATACAGTGACAGACCTGTCCCCACCAGTACTGTACCCCAGTGTAATACATTGACAGACCTCTCCCCACCAGTACTGTACCACGGAATTATACAGTGACAGACCTGTCCCCACTAGTACTGGACCCCAGTGTTATGCATTGACAGACCTCTCCCCACCAGTACTGTACCACAGTATTATACAGTGACAGACCTGTACCCACCAGTACTGTACCCCAGTGTTATACATTGACAGACCTCTCCCCACCAGTACTGTACCCCAGTATTATACAGTGACAGACCTGTCCCCACCAGTACTGTACCCCAGTGTTATACAGTGACAGACCTGTCCCCACCAGTACTGTACCTCAGTGTTATACAGTGACAGACCTCTCCCCACCAGTTCTGTACCACAGTATTATACAGTGACAGACCTGTACCCACCAGTACTGTACCCCAGTGTTATCCAGTGACAGACCTGTCCTCCCCAGTACTGTACCACAGTATTATACAGTGACAGACCTGTCCTCCCCTGTACTGTACCCCAGTGTTATACAGTGACAGACCTGTCCCCACCAGTACTGTACCACAGTGTTATACAGTGACAGACCTGTCCCCACCAGTACTGTACCACAGTATTATACAGTGACAGACCTCTCCCCACCAGTACTGTATCACAGTATTATACATTGACAGACCTGTCCTCACCAGTACTGTACCACAGTATTATACAGTGACAGACCTGTCCCCACCAGTACTGTACCCCAGTGTTATACAGTGACAGACCTGTCCCCACCAGTACTGTACCTCAGTGTTATACAGTGACAGACCTCTCCCCACCAGTACTGTACCACAGTATTATACAGTGACAGACCTGTACCCACCAGTACTGTACCCCAGTGTTATCCAGTGACAGACCTGTCCTCCCCAGTACTGTACCACAGTATTATACAGTGACAGACCTGTCCTCCCCAGTACTGTACCCCAGTGTTATACGGTGACAGACCTGTCCCCACCAGTACTGTACCACAGTGTTATACAGTGACAGACCTGTCCCCACCAGTACTGGACCCCAGTGTTATACATTGACAGACCTCTCCCCACCAGTACTATACCACAGTATTATACAGTGACAGACCTGTCCCCACCAGTACTGTCCCCCAGTGTTATACATTGACAGACCTCTCCCCACCAGTACTGTACCCCAGTATTATACAGTGACAGACTTGTCCCCACCAGTACTGGACCCCAGTGTTATAGAGTGACAGACCTGTCCCCACCAGTACTGTACCACAGTATTAGACAGTGACAGACCTGTCCCCACCAGTACTGTACCCCAGTGTTATACATTGACAGACCTCTCCCCACCAGTACTGTCGCACAGTATTATACAGTGACAGACCTGTCCCCACCAGTACTGGACCCCAGTGTTATACATTGACAGACCTCTCCCCACCAGTACTGTACCACAGTATTATACAGTGACAGACCTGTCCCCACCAGTACTGTACCACGGAATTATACAGTGACAGACCTGTCCCCACCAATACTGGACCCCAGTGTTATACATTGACAGACCTCTCCCCACCAGTACTGTACCACAGTATTATACAGTGACAGACCTGTCCCCACCAGTACTGTACCCCAGTGTAATACATTGACAGACCTCTCCCCACCAGTACTGTACCACGGAATTATACAGTGACAGACCTGTCCCCACTAGTACTGGACCCCAGTGTTATGCATTGACAGACCTCTCCCCACCAGTACTGTACCACAGTATTATACAGTGACAGACCTGTACCCACCAGTACTGTACCCCAGTGTTATACATTGACAGACCTCTCCCCACCAGTACTGTACCCCAGTATTATACAGTGACAGACCTGTCCCCACCAGTACTGTACCCCAGTGTTATACAGTGACAGACCTGTCCCCACCAGTACTGTACCCGTGTTATACAGTGACAGACCTGTCCCCACCAGTACTGTACCACAGTATTATACAGTGACAGACCTGTACCCACCAGTACTGCACCCCAGTGTTATACAGTGACAGACCTGTCCCCACCAGTACTGTACCACACTATTATACAGTGACAGACCTGTCCCCACCAGTACTGTACCCCAGTATTATACAGTGACAGACCTGTCCCCACCAGTACTGTACCCCAGTGTTATAGAGTGACAGACCTGTCCCCACCAGTACTGTACCCCAGTGTTATACAGTGACAGACCTGTCCCCACCAGTACTGTACCACAGTATTATACAGTGACAGACCTGCACCCACCAGCACTGCACCCCAGTGTTATACAGTGACAGACCTGTCCCCACCAGCACTGCACCACAGTATTATACAGTGACAGACCTGTACCCACCAGTACTGCACCCCAGTGTTATACAGTGACAGACCTGTCCCCACCAGTACTGTACCACAGTATTATACAGTGACAGACCTGTCCCCACCAGTACTGTACCACAGTATTATACAGTGACAGACCTGTCCCCACCAGTACTGTACCACGGAATTATACAGTGACAGATCTGTCCCCCCAGTACTGGACCCCAGTGTCATACATTGACAGACCTCTCCCCACCAGTACTGTACCACAGTATTATACAGTGACAGACCTGTCCCCACCAGTACTGTACCCCAGTGTTATATATTGACAGACCTCTCCCCACCAGTACTGTACCACAGTATTATACAGTGACAGACCTGTACCCACCAGTACTGTACCCCAGTGTTATCCAGTGACAGACCTGTCCTCCCCAGTACTGTACCACAGTATTATACAGTGACAGACCTGTCCTCCCCAGTACTGTACCACAGTGTTATACAGTGACAGACCTGTCCCCACCAGTACTGTGCCACAGTGTTATACAGTGACAGACCTGTCCCCACCAGTACTGTACCACAGTATTATACAGTGACAGACCTCTCCCCACCAGTACTGTACCACAGTATTATACAGTGACAGACCTCTCCCCACCAGTACTGGACCCCAGTGTTATACATTGACAGACCTCTCCCCACCAGTACTGTACCACAGTATTATACAGTGACAGACCTGTCCCCACCAGTACTGTCCCCCAGTTTTATACATTGACAGACCTCTCCCCACCAGTGCTGGACCACAGTATTATACAGTGACAGACCTGTCCCCACCAGTACTGTACCACGGAATTATACATTGACAGACCTCTCCCCACCAGTAATGTACCACAGTATTATACATTGACAGACCTCTCCCCACCAGTACTGTACCCCAGTATTATACAGTGACAGACTTGTCCCCACCAGTACTGTACCACAGTATTATACAGTGACAGACCTGTCCCCACCAGTACTGTACCACAGTGTTATACAGTGACAGACCTGTCCCCACCAGTACTGTAGCACAGTATAATACAGTGACAGACCTGTCCCCACCAGAACTGTACCCCAGTGCTATACATTGACAGACCTGTCCCCACCAGTACTGTACCCCAGTGTTATACAATGACAGACCTGTCCCAACCAGTACTGGACCCCAGTGCTATACATTGACAGTCCTCTCCCCACCAGTACTGTACCACGGAATTATACAGTGACAGACCTGTCCCCACCAGTACTGGACCCCAGTGTTATACATTGACAGACCTCTCCCCACCAGTACTGTACCACAGTATTATACAGTGACAGACCTGTCCTCACCAGTAGTGTCCCCCAGTGTTATACATTGACAGACCTCTCCCCACCAGTACTGTACCACAGTATTATACAGTGACAGACCTGTCCCCACCAGTACTGTACCCCAGTGTTATACAGTGACAGACCTGTCCCCACCAGTACTGTACCACAGTGTTATACAGTGACAGACCTGTCCCCACCAGTACTGTACCAGAGCGTTATACATTGACAGACCTCTCCCCACCAGTACTGTACCACAGTTTTATACAGTGACAGACCTCTCCCCACCAGTACTGCACCACAGTATTATACAGTGACAGACCTGTACCCACCAGTACTGTACCACAGTATTACACAGTGACACACCTGTCCCCACCAGTACTGTACCCCAGTGTTATACAGTGACAGACCTGTCCCCACCAATACTGTACCACAGTATTATACAGTGACAGACCTGTCCCCAACAGTACTGTACCCCAGTATTATACAGTGACACACCTGTCCCCACCAGTACTGCACCCCCGTGTGATGCAGTGACAGACCTGTCCCCACCAGTACTGTACCACAGTGTTATGCAGTGACAGACCTGTCCCCACCAATACTGTAACCCAGTGTTATACAGTGACAGACCTGTCCCCACCAGCAATGTACCCCAGTGTTATGCAGTGCAGACCTGTCGACACCAGTACGGTTCCTCAGTGTTTTGCAGTGACAGACCTGTCCCCACCAGTACTGGACCCCAGTGTTATACAGTGACAGACCTGTCCCCACCAGTACTGCACTCCAGTGTTATACAGTGACAGACCTGTCCCCACCAGTACTGCACCTCAGTGTGATGCAGTGACAGACCTGTCCCCACCAGTACTGTACCACAGTGTTATACAGTGACAGACCTGTCCCCAACAGTACTGTACCCCAGTATTATACAGTGACACACCTGTCCCCACCAGTACTGCACCCCAGTGAGACGCAGTGACAGCCCTGTCCCCACCAGTACTGTACCTCAGTGTTATACAGTGACAGACCTGTCCCCACCAGTACTGGACCCCAGTATTATACAGTGACAGACCTGTCCCCACCAGTACTGTGCCACAGTATTAGACAGTGACAGACCTGTCCCCACCAGTACTGTACCACAGTATTATACAGTGACAGACCTGTCCCCACCAGTACTGTACCCCAGTGTTATACAGTGACAGACCTGTCCCCACCAGTACTGTACCACAGTATTAGACAGTGACAGACCTGTCCCCACCAGTACTGTAGCACAGTATTATACAGTGACAGACCTGTCCCCACCAGTACTGTACCACAGTATTAGACAGTGACAGACCTGTCCCCACCAGTACTGTAGCACAGTATTATACAGTGACAGACCTGTCCCCACCAGTACTGGACCCCAGTGTTATACATTGACGGACCTCTCCCCACCAGTACTGTACCACAGTATTATACAGTGACAGACCTGTCCCCACCAGTACTGTACCCCAGTGTTATACATTGACAGACCTGTCCCCACCAGTACTGTACCACAGTATTATACAGTGACAGACCTGCCCCCACCAGTACTGTACCCCAGTGTTATACAGCGACAGACCTGTCCTCACCACTACTGTACCCCAGTGTTATACAGTGACAGACCTGCCCCCACCAGTACTGTACCACAGTGTTTTACAGTGACAGACCTGTCCCCACCAGTACTGTACCCCAGTGTTATACAGTGACAGACCTGCCCCCACCAGTACTGTACCACAGTGTGATACTGTGACAGACCTGTCCCCACCAGTACAGTACCCCAGTATTATACAGTGACAGACCTGTCCCCACCAGTACTGTACCTCAGTGATATACACTGACAGACCTGTCCCCACCAGTACTGTACCCCAGTGTTATACACTGACAGACCTGTCCCCACCAGTACTGTACCCCAGTGTTATACAGCGACAGACCTGTCCCCACCAGTACTGGACCCCAGTATTATACAGTGACAGACCTGTCCCCACCAGTACTGTACCTCAGTGTTATACACTGACAGACCTGTCCCCACCAGTACTATACCCCAGTATTATACAGTGACACACCTGTCCCCACCAGTACTGTACCCCAGTGTTATACAGTGACAGACCTGTCCCCACCAGTACTGTAACACAGGAATATACACTGACAGACCTGTCCCCACCAGCACTGTCACACAGTATTATACAGTGACACACCTGTCCCCATCAGAAATGCACCCCAGTGTGATGCAGTGACAGACCTGTCCCCACCAGTACTGCACCACAGTGTTTTGCAGTGACAGACCTGTCCCCACCAGTACTGTACCCCAGTGTTATACAGTGACAGACCTGTCCCCACCAGTAATGTACCCCAGTGTTATGCAGTGCAGACCTGTCTCCACCAGTACGGTACCTCAGTGTTATACAGTGACAGACCTGTCCCCACCAGTACTGGACCCCAGTGTTATACAGTGACAGACCTGTCCCCACCAGTACTGGACCCCAGTGTTATACATTGACAGACCTCTCCCCACCAGTACTATACCACAGTATTATACAGTGACAGACCTGTCCCCACCAGTACTGGACCCCAGTGTTGTACATTGACAGACCTCTCCACACCAATACTGTACCACAGTTTTATACAGTGACAGACCTGTCCCCACCAGTACTGTACCACAGTATTATACAGTGACAGACCTGTCCCCACCAGTACTGTACCACAGTGTTATACAGTGACAGACCTGTCCCCACCAGTACTGTAGCACAGTATAATACAGTGACAGACCTGTCCCCACCAGTACTGTACCCCAGTGCTATACATTGACAGACCTGTCCCCACCAGTACTGTACCCCAGTGTTATACAATGACAGACCTGTCCCAACCAGTACTGGACCCCAGTGCTATACATTGACAGACCTCTCCCCACCAGTACTGTACCACGGAATTATACAGTGACAGACCTGTCCCCACCAGTACTGGACCCCAGTGTTATACATTGACAGACCTCTCCCCACCAGTACTGTACCACAGTATTATACAGTGACAGACCTGTCCCCACCAGTACTGTCCCCCAGTGTTATACATTGACAGACCTCTCCCCACCAGTACTGTACCCCAGTATTATACAGTGACAGACTTGTCCCCACCAGTACTGTACCACAGTATTATACAGTGACAGACCTGTCCCCACCAGTACTGTACCACAGTGTTATACAGTGACAGACCTGTCCCCACCAGTACTGTAGCACAGTATAATACAGTGACAGACCTGTCCCCACCAGTACTGTACCCCAGTGCTATACATTGACAGACCTGTCCCCACCAGTACTGTACCCCAGTGTTATACAATGACAGACCTGTCCCAACCAGTACTGGACCCCAGTGCTATACATTGACAGACCTCTCCCCACCAGTACTGTACCACCATATTATACAGGGACAGACCTGTCCCCACCAGTACTGTACCCCAGTGTTATACAGTGACAGACCTGTCCCCACCAGTACTGTACCACAGTATTATACAGTGACAGACCTGTCCTCAGCAGTACTGTACCCCAGTGTTATACAGTGACAGACCTGTCCCCACCAGTACTGTACCACAGTATTATACAGTGACAGACCTGTCCCCACCAGTACTGTACCCCAGTGTTATACAGTGACAGACCTGTCCCCACCAGTACTGTACCACAGTGTTATACAGTGACAGACCTGTCCCCACCAGTACTGTACCAGAGTGTTATACATTGACAGACCTCTCCCCACCAGTACTGTACCACAGTTTTATACAGTGACAGACCTCTCCCCACCAGTACTGTACCCCAGTATTATACAGTGACAGACCTGTCCCCACCAATACTGTACCACAGTATTATACAGTGACAGACCTGTCCCCAACAGTACTGTACCCCAGTATTATACAGTGACACACCTGTCCCCACCAGTACTGCACCCCCGTGTGATGCAGTGACAGACCTGTCCCCACCAGTACTGTACCACAGTGTTATGCAGTAACAGACCTGTCCCCACCAATACTGTAACCCAGTGTTATACAGTGACAGACCTGTCCCCACCAGCAATGTACCCCAGTGTTATGCAGTGCAGACCTGTCTACACCAGTACGGTTCCTCAGTGTTTTGCAGTGACAGACCTGTCCCCACCAGTACTGGACCCCAGTGTTATACAGTGACAGACCTGTCCCCACCAGTACTGCACTCCAGTGTGATACAGTGACAGACCTGTCCCCACCAGTACTGTACCTCAGTGTTATACAGTGACAGACCTGTCCCCACCAGTACTGGACCCCAGTATTATACAGTGACAGACCTGTCCCCACCAGTACTGTGCCACAGTATTAGACAGTGACAGACCTGTCCCCACCAGTACTGTACCACAGTATTATACAGTGACAGACCTGTCCCCACCAGTACTGTACCCCAGTGTTATACAGTGACAGACCTGTCCCCACCAGTACTGTACCACAGTATTAGACAGTGACAGACCTGTCCCCACCAGTACTGTAGCACAGTATTATACAGTGACAGACCTGTCCCCACCAGTACTGTACCACAGTATTAGACAGTGACAGACCTGTCCCCACCAGTACTGTAGCACAGTATTATACAGTGACAGACCTGTCCCCACCAGTACTGGACCCCAGTGTTATACATAGACGGACCTCTCCCCACCAGTACTGTACCACAGTATTATACAGTGACAGACCTGTCCCCACCAGTACTGTACCCCAGTGTTATACATTGACAGACCTGTCCCCACCAGTACTGTACCACAGTATTATACAGTGACAGACCTGCCCCCACCAGTACTGTACCCCAGTGTTATACAGCGACAGACCTGTCCTCACCACTACTGTACCCCAGTGTTATACAGTGACAGACCTGCCCCCACCAGTACTGTACCACAGTGTTTTACAGTGACAGACCTGTCCCCACCAGTACTGTACCCCAGTGTTATACAGTGACAGACCTGCCCCCACCAGTACTGTACCACAGTGTGATACTGTGACAGACCTGTCCCCACCAGTACTGGACCCCAGTATTATACAGTGACAGACCTGTCCCCACCAGTACTGTACCTCAGTGATATACACTGACAGACCTGTCCCCACCAGTACTGTACCCCAGTGTTATACACTGACAGACCTGTCCCCACCAGTACTGTACCCCAGTGTTATACAGTGACAGACCTGTCCCCACCAGTACTATACCCCAGTATTATACAGTGACAGACCTGTCCCCACCAGTACTGTATCCCAGTGTTATACATTGACAGACCTGTCCCCACCAGTACTGTACCTCAGTGTTATACACTGACAGACCTGTCCCCACCAGTACTGTAACACAGGAATATACACTGACAGACCTGTCCCCACCAGCACTGTCACACAGTATTTTGCAGTGACAGGCCTGTCCTCACCAGTACTGTACCCCAGTGTTATACAGAAACAGGCCTGTCCTCACCAGTACTGTACCCCAGTGTTATACAGAGACAAACCTCTCCCCACCAGTACTGGACCCCAGTGTTATACAATGACAGACCTCTCCCCACCAGTACTGTACCACAGTATTATACAGTGACAGACCTGTCCCCACCAGTACTGTACCCCAGTGCTATACATTGACAGACCTGTCCCCACCAGTACTGTACCCCAGTGTTATACAATGACAGACCTGTCCCAACCAGTACTGGACCCCAGTGTTATGCATTGACAGACCTCTCCCCACCAGTACTGTACCACCGTATTATACAGTGACAGACCTGTCCCCACCAGTACTGTACCCCAGTGTTATACAGTGACAGACCTGTCCCCACCAGTACTGTACCCCAGTGCTATACATTGACAGACCTGTCCCCACCAGTACTGTACCCCAGTGTTATACAATGACAGACCTGTCCCAACCAGTACTGGACCCCAGTGTTATGCATTGACAGACCTCTCCCCACCAGTACTGTACCACCGTATTATACAGTGACAGACCTGTCCCCACCAGTACTGGACCCCAGTGTTATGCAGTGCAGACCTGTCTCCACCAGTACGGTACCTCAGTGTTATACAGTGACAGACCTGTCCCCACCAGTACTGGACCCCAGTGTTATACAGTGACAGACCTGTCCCCACCAGTTCTGGACCCCAGTGTTAGACATTGACAGACCTCTCCCCACCAGTACTGCACTCCAGTGTTATACAGTGACAGACCTGTCCCCACCAGTACTGTACCCCAGTGTTATACATTGACAGACCTCTCCCCACCAGTACTATACCACAGTATTATACAGTGACAGACCTGTCCCCACCAGGACTGGACCCCAGTGTTGTACATTGACAGACCTCTCCACACCAATACCGTACCACAGTTTTATACAGTGACAGACCTGTCCCCACCAGTACTGTACCCCAGTGTTATACAGTGACAGACCTGTCCCCACCAGTACTGTACCACAGTATTATGCAGTGACAGACCTGTACCCATCAGTACTGTACCCCAGTGATATACAGTGACAGACCTGTCCCCACCAGTACTGTACCACAGTATTATACATTGACAGACCTGTCCCCACCAGTACTGTACCTCAGTGTTATACAGTGACAGACCTGTCCCCACCAGTACTGTACCACAGTATTATGCAGTGACAGACCTGTCCCCACCAGTACTGTACCACAGTATTATACAGTGACAGACCTGTCCCCACCAGTACTGTACCCCAGTGTTATACAGTGACAGACCTGTCCCCACCAGTACTGTACCACAGTATTATGCAGTGACAGACCTGTCCCCACCAGTACTGTACCCCAGTGTTATACAGTGACAGACCTGTCCCCACCAGTACTGTACCACAGTATTATGCAGTGACAGACCTGTACCCACCAGTACTGTACCCCAGTGTTATACAGTGACAGACCTGTCCCCACCAGTACTGTACCACAGTATTATACAGTGACAGACCTGTCCCCACCAGTACTGTACCACAGTATTAGACAGTGACAGACCTGTCCCCACCAGTACTGTACCACAGTATTATACAGTGACAGACCTGTCCCCACCAGTACTGTACCACAGTATTATACAGTGACAGACCTGTCCCCACCAGTACTGTACCACAGTATTAGACAGTGACAGACCTGTCCCCACCAGTACTGTACCACAGTATTAGACAGTGACAGACCTGTCCCCACCAGTACTGTACCCCAGTGTTATACATTGACAGACCTGTCCCCACCAGTACTGTACCACAGTATTATACAGTGACAGACCTGTCCCCACCAGAACTGTACCACAGTATTAGACAGTGACAGACCTGTCCCCACCAGTACTGTACCACGGAATTATACAGTGACAGACCTGTCCCCACCAGTACTGGACCCCAGTGTTATACATTGACAGACCTCTCCCCACCAGTACTGCACCACAGTATTATACAGTGACAGACCTGTCCCCAACAGTACTGTCCCCCAGTTTTATACAGTGACTGACCTGTCCCCACCAGTACTGTACCCCAGTGTTATACAGTGACAGACCTGTCCCCACCAGTACTGTACCACAGTATTATGCAGTGACAGACCTGTACCCATCAGTACTGTACCCCAGTGATATACAGTGACAGACCTGTCCCCACCAGTACTGTACCACAGTATTATACATTGACAGACCTGTCCCCACCAGTACTGTACCTCAGTGTTATACAGTGACAGACCTGTCCCCACCAGTACTGTACCACAGTATTATGCAGTGACAGACCTGTCCCCACCAGTACTGTACCACAGTATTATACAGTGACAGACCTGTCCCCACCAGTACTGTACCCCAGTGTTATACAGTGACAGACCTGTCCCCACCAGTACTGTACCACAGTATTATGCAGTGACAGACCTGTCCCCACCAGTACTGTACCCCAGTGTTATACAGTGACAGACCTGTCCCCACCAGTACTGTACCACAGTATTATGCAGTGACAGACCTGTACCCACCAGTACTGTACCCCAGTGTTATACAGTGACAGACCTGTCCCCACCAGTACTGTACCACAGTATTATACAGTGACAGACCTGTCCCCACCAGTACTGTACCACAGTATTAGACAGTGACAGACCTGTCCCCACCAGTACTGTACCACAGTATTATACAGTGACAGACCTGTCCCCACCAGTACTGTACCACAGTATTATACAGTGACAGACCTGTCCCCACCAGTACTGTACCACAGTATTAGACAGTGACAGACCTGTCCCCACCAGTACTGTACCACAGTATTAGACAGTGACAGACCTGTCCCCACCAGTACTGTACCCCAGTGTTATACATTGACAGACCTGTCCCCACCAGTACTGTACCACAGTATTATACAGTGACAGACCTGTCCCCACCAGTACTGTACCACAGTATTAGACAGTGACAGACCTGTCCCCACCAGTACTGTACCACGGAATTATACAGTGACAGATCTGTCCCCACCAGTACTGGACCCCAGTGTTATACACTGACAGACCTCTCCCCACCAGTACTGCACCACAGTATTATACAGTGACAGACCTGTCCCCAACAGTACTGTCCCCCAGTGTTATACATTGACAGACCTCTCCCCACCAGTACTGTACCCCAGTATTATACAGTGACAGACCTGTCCCCACCAGTACTGTACCACAGTATTAGACAGTGACAGACCTGTCCCCACCAGTACTGTACCCCAGTGTTATACATTGACAGACCTGTCCCCACCAGTACTGTACCACAGTATTATACAGTGACAGACCTGTCCCCACCAGTACTGTACCACAGTATTAGACAGTGACAGACCTGTCCCCACCAGTACTGTACCACGGAATTATACAGTGACAGACCTGTCCCCACCAGTACTGGACCCCAGTGTTATACATTGACAGACCTCTCCCCACCAGTACTGCACCACAGTATTATACAGTGACAGACCTGTCCCCACCAGTACTGTACCCCAGTGTTATACAGTGACAGACCTGTCCCCACCAGTACAGTACCCCAGTGATATACAGTGACAGACCTGTCCTCCCCAGTACTGTACCCCAGTATTATAGTGACAGACCTGTCCCCACCAGTACTGTACCTCAGTGATATACAGTGATAGACCTGTCCCCACCAGTACTGTACCCCAGTGTTATACATTGACAGAC
Source organism: Heterodontus francisci (assembly GCF_036365525.1). NCBI lineage: Eukaryota > Metazoa > Chordata > Chondrichthyes > Heterodontiformes > Heterodontidae > Heterodontus > Heterodontus francisci. The sequence goes on from NC_090416.1 coordinate 19,948,646, forward strand.
GTCTCCCCACCAGTACTGTACCCAGTATTATACAGTGACAGACCTGTCCCCACCAGTACTGGACCCCAGTGTTATACAGTGACAGACCTGTCCTCCCCAGTACTGTACCACAGTATTATACAGTGACAGACCTGTCCTCCCCAGTACTGTCCCCCAGTGTTATACAGTGACAGACCTGTCCCCACCAGTACAGTACCCCAGTGATATACAGTGACAGACCTGTCCTCCCCAGTACTGTACCCCAGTATTATACAGTGACAGACCTGTCCCCACCAGTACTGTACCTCAGTGATATACAGTGATAGACCTGTCCCCACCTGTACTGTACCCCAGTGTTATACAGTGACAGACCTTTCTCCACCAGTACTGTACCACAGTATTATACAGTGACAGACCTGTCCCCATCAGTACTGTCCCTCAGTGTTACACAATGATAGACCTGTCCCCACCAGTACTGTACCCGAGTGTTATACAGTGATAGACCTGTCTCCACCAGTACTGTACCCCAGTGTTATACAGTGACAGACCTGTCCCCACCAGTACTGTCTCCCAGTGATATACAGTGACAGACCTGTCCTCCCCAGTACTGTACCCCAGTATTATACAGTGACAGACCTGTCCCCACCAGTACTGTACCTCAGTGATATACAGTGATAGACCTGTCCCCACCTGTACTGTACCCCAGTGTTATACAGTGACAGACCTTTCTCCACCAGTACTGTACCACAGTATTATACAGTGACAGACCTGTCCCCATCAGTACTGTCCCTCAGTGTTACACAATGATAGACCTGTCCCCACCAGTACTGTACCCGAGTGTTATAAAGTGATAGACCTGTCTCCACCAGTACTGTACCACAGTGTTATACAGTGACAGACCTGTCCCCACCAGTACTGTAGCCCAGTGTTATACAGTGACAGACCTGTCCCCACCAGTACTGTACCCCAGTGTTATACAGTGACAGACCTGTCCCCACCAGGACTGTACCTCAGTGTTATACAGTGATAGACCTGTCCCCACCAGTACTGCACCTCAGTGTTATACAGTGATAGACCTGTCCCCACCAGTACTGTACCTCAGTGTTAGACAGTGATAGACCTGTCCCCACCAGTACTGTACCCCAGTGTTATACAGTGACAGACCTGTCCCCACCAGTACTGTACCTCAGTGTGAAACAGTGATAGACCTGTCCCCACCAGTACTGTACCACAGTATTATACAGTGACAGACCTGTCCCCACCAGTACTGTACCCCAGTGTAATACAATGACAGACGTGTCCCCACCAGTACTGTACCTCAGTGTTAGACAGTGACAGACCTGTCCCCACCAGTACTGTACCCGTGTTATGCAATGACAGACCTGTCCCCACCAGTACTGTACCACAGTATTATACAGTGACAGACCTGTCCCCACCAGTACTGTACCCCAGTGTTATACATTGACAGACCTCTCCCCACCAGTACTGTACCACAGTGTTATACATTGACAGACCTCTCCCCACCAGTACTGTACCACAGTATTATACAGTGACAGACCTGTCCCCACCAGTACTGTACCCCAGTGTTATACAGTGACAGACCTGTCCTCCCCAGTACTGTCCCACAGTGTTATACATTGACAGACCTCTCCCCACCAGTACTGTACCACAGTGTTATACATTGACAGACCTCTCCCCACCAGTACTGTACCCCAGTGTTATACATTGACAGACCTCTCCCCACCAATACTGTACCACAGTATTATACAGTGACAGACCTGTACCCACCAGTACTGTACCCCAGTGTTATACAGTGACAGACCTGTCCTCCCCAGTACTGTACCACAGTATTATACAGTGACAGACCTGTCCTCCCCAGTACTGTACCCCAGTGTTATACAGTGACAGACCTGTCCCCACCAGTACAGTACCCCAGTGTTATACAGTGACAGACCTTTCTCCACCAGTACTGTACCACAGTATTATACAGTGACAGACCTGTCCCCATCAGTACTGTCCCTCAGTGTTACACAATGATAGACCTGTCCCCACCAGTACTGTACCCGAGTGTTATACAGTGATAGACCTGTCTCCACCAGTACTGTCCCCCAGTGTTATACAGTGACAGACCTGTCCCCACCAGTACAGTACCCCAGTGATATACAGTGACAGACCTGTCCCCACCAGTACTGTACCCCAGTGTTATACAGTGACAGACCTGTCCCCACCAGTACTGTACCCCAGTGTTATACAGTGACAGACCTGTCCCCACCAGTACTGTACCCCAGTATTATACAGTGACAGACCTGTCCCCACCAGGACTGTACCTCAGTGTTATACAGTGATAGACCTGTCCCCACCAGTACTGCACCTCAGTGTTATACAGTGATAGACCTGTCCCCACCAGTACTGTACCTCAGTGTTAGACAGTGATAGACCTGTCCCCACCAGTACTGTACCCCAGTGTTATACAGTGACAGACCTGTCCCCACCAGTACTGTACCTCAGTGTGAAACAGTGATAGACCTGTCCCCACCAGTACTGTACCACAGTATTATACAGTGACAGACCTGTCCCCACCAGTACTGTACCCCAGTGTAATACAATGACAGACGTGTCCCCACCAGTACTGTACCTCAGTGTTAGACAGTGACAGACCTGTCCCCACCAGTACTGTACCCGTGTTATGCAATGACAGACCTGTCCCCACCAGTACTGTACCACAGTATTATACAGTGACAGACCAGTCCCCACCAGTACTGTACCCCAGTGTTATACATTGACAGACCTCTCCCCACCAGTACTGTACCACAGTGTTATACATTGACAGACCTCTCCCCACCAGTACTGTACCACAGTATTATACAGTGACAGACCTGTCCCCACCAGTACTGTACCCCAGTGTTATACAGTGACAGACCTGTCCTCCCCAGTACTGTCCCACAGTGTTATACATTGACAGACCTCTCCCCACCAGTACTGTACCCCAGTGTTATACATTGACAGACCTCTCCCCACCAATACTGTACCACAGTATTATACAGTGACAGACCTGTACCCACCAGTACTGTACCCCAGTGTTATACAGTGACAGACCTGTCCTCCCCAGTACTGTACCACAGTATTATACAGTGACAGACCTGTCCTCCCCAGTACTGTACCCCAGTGTTATACAGTGACAGACCTGTCCCCACCAGTACAGTACCCCAGTGATATACAGTGACAGAACTGTCCTCCCCAGTACTGTACCCCAGTATTATACAGTGACAGACCTGTCCCCACCAGTACTGGACCCCAGTGTTATACATTGACAGACCTGTCCCCACCAGTACTGTACCACAGTATTATACAGTGACAGACCGGTCCCCACCAGTACTGTACCACAGTATTATACAGTGACAGACCTGTCCCCACCAGTACTGTACCACAGTATTAGACAGTGACAGACCTGTCCCCACCAGTACTGTACCACAGTATTATACAGTGACAGACCTGTCCCCACCAGTACTGTACCCCAGTGTTATACAGTGACAGACCTGTCCCCACCAGTACTGTACCACAGTATTAGACACTGACAGACCTGTCCCCACCAGTACTGTAGCAAAGTATTATACAGCGACAGACCTGTCCCCACCAGTACTGTACCCCAGTGTTATACATTGACAGACCTGTCCCCACCAGTACTGTACCACAGTATTATACAGTGACAGACCTGTCCCCACCAGTACTGTACCACAGTATTAGACAGTGACAGACCTGTCCCCACCAGTACTGTACCACGGAATTATACAGTGACAGACCTGTCCCCACCAGTACTGGACCCCAGTGTTATACATTGACAGACCTCTCCCCACCAGTACTGTACCCCAGTATTATACAGTGACAGACCTGTCCCCACCAGTACTGTACCCCAGTGTTATACAGTGACAGACCTGTCCCCACCAGTACAGTACCCCAGTGATATACAGTGACAGACCTGTCCTCCCCAGTACTGTACCCCAGTATTATACAGTGACAGACCTGTCCCCACCAGTACTGTGCCCCAGTATTATACAGTGACAGACCTGTCCCCACCAGTACTGTACCCCAGTATTATACAGTGACAGACCTGTCCCCACCAGTACTGCACCCCAGTGTTATACGGTGACAGACCTGTCCCCACCAGTACTGTCCCCCAGTGTTATACAGTGACAGACCTGTCCCCACCAGTACTGTACCCCAGTGTTAGACAGTGACAGACCTGTCCTCACCAGTACTGTCTCCCAGTGTTATACAGTGACAGACCTGTCCCCACCAGTACTGTCCCACAGTGTTATACAGTGACAGACCTGTCCCCACCAGTACTGTACCCCAGTGTTATACAGTGACAGACCTGTCCCCACCAGTACTGTACCACAGTGTTATACAGTGACAGACCTGTCCCCACCAGTACTGTACCACAGTGTTATACATTGACAGACCTGTCCCCACCAGTACTGTATCCCAGTGTTATCCAGTGACAGACCTGTCCCCACCAGTACTGTATCCCAGTGTTATCCAGTGACAGACCTGTCCCCACCAGTACTGTACCCCAGTGTTATACAGTGACAGACCTGTCCCCACCAGTACTGTACCACAGTGTTATACAGTGACAGACCTGTCCCCACCAGTACTGTGCCCCAGTATTATACAGTGACAGACCTGTCCCCACCAGTACTGTACCAGTGTTATACAGTGACAGACCTGTCCCCACCAGTACTGTACCAGTGTTATACAGTGACAGACCTGTCCCCACCAGTACTGTATCCCAGTGTTATACAGTGACAGACCTGTCCCCACCATTACTGTACCACAGTGTTATACAGTGACAGACCTGTCCCCACCAGTACTGTATCCCAGTGTTATACAGTGACAGACCTGTCCCCACCAGTACTGTACCCAAGTGATATAGTGACAGACCTGTCCCCACCAGTATTGTACCCCACTGTTATACAGACAGACCTGTCCCCACCAGTACTGTATCCCAGTGTTATACAGTGACAGACCTGTCCCACCAGTACTGTATCCCAGTGTTATACAGTGACAGACCTGTCCCACCAGTACTGTACCCAAGTGATATAGTGACAGACCTGTCCCCACCAGTATTGTACCCCAGTGTTATGCTTTGACAGACCTGTCCTCACCAGTACTGCACCCCAGTGTTATGCACTGACAGACCTGTCCTCACCAATACTGTCCCACAGTGTAAAACAGTGACAGACCTGTCCCCACCAGTACTGTATCCCAGTGTTATACAGTGACAGACCTGTCCCCACCAGTACTGTACCCAAGTGATATAGTGACAGACCTGTCCCCACCAGTACTGTACCCCAGTGTTATACAGACAAACCTGTCCCCACCAGTACTGTACCCCAGTGTTATACAGTGACAGACCTGTCCCCACCAGTACTGTACCAGTGTTATACAGTGACAGACCTGTCCCCACCAGTACTGTATCCCAGTGTTATACAGTGACAGACCTGTCCCCACCATTACTGTACCACAGTGTTATACAGTGACAGACCTGTCCCCACCAGTACTGTATCCCAGTGTTATACAGTGACAGACCTGTCCCCACCAGTACTGTACCCAAGTGATATAGTGACAGACCTGTCCCCACCAGTATTGTACCCCAGTGTTATACAGACAGACCTGTCCCCACCAGTACTGTTCCCCAGTGTTATCCAGTGACAGACCTGTCCCCACCAGTACTGTACCACAGTGTTATATAGTGACAGACCTGTCCCCACCAGTACTGTACCCCAGTGTTATACAGTGACAGACCTGTCCCCACCAGCACTGTACCAGTGTTATACAGTGACAAACCTGTCCCCACCAGTACTGTATCCCAGTGTTATACAGTGACAGACCTGTCCCCACCAGTTCTGTACCCCAGTGTTATACAGTGACAGACCTGTCCCCACCAGTACTGTATCCCAGTGTTATACAGTGAGAGACCTGTCCCCACCAGTACTGTACCCCAGTGTTATACAGTGACAGACCTGTCCCCACCAGTACTGTATCCCAGTGTTATACAGTGACAGACCTGTCCCCACCAGTACTGTACCCCAGTGTTATGCTTTGACAGACCTGTCCTCACCAGTACTGTACCCCAGTGTTATACAGTGACAGACCTGTTCCCACCAGTACTGTACCTCAGTGTTATACAGACAGACCTGTCCTTACCAGTACTGTACCACAGTGTTATACACTGACAGACCTGTCCCCACCAGAACTGTACCTCAGTGTTATACAGACAGACCTGTCCTTCCCAGTACTGTACCCAAGTGATATACAGTGACAGACCTGTCCCCACCAGTACTGTACCCCAGTGATATACAGTGACAGACCTGTCCCCACCAATACTGTACCACAGTGTTATACACTGACAGACCTGTCCCCACCAGTACTGTACCACAGTGTTATACACTGACAGACCTGTCCCCACCAGTACTGTACCCCAGTGATATACAGTGACAGACCTGTCCCCACCAATACTGTACCACAGTGTTATACACTGACAGAACTGTCACCGCCAGTACTGTACCCCAGTGTTATACAGTGACAGACCTATCCCCACCAGTACTGTACCCCAGTGTTATACAGTGACAGACCTGTCCCCACCAATACTGTACCACAGTGTTATACACTGACAGACCTGTCCCCACCAGTACTGTACCCCAGTGTTATACAGTGACAGACCTGTCCCCACCAGTACTGCACCACAGTGTTATACAGTGACAGACCTGTCCCCACCAGTACTGTACCCCAGTGTTATACACTGACAGACCTGTCCCCACCAGTACTGTACCACAGTGTTATACAGTGACAGACCTGTCCCCACCAGTACTGTACCCCAGTGTTATACAGTGACAGACCTGTCCCCACCAGTACTGCACCACAGTGTTATACAGTGACAGACCTGTCCCCACCAGTACTGTACCCCAGTGTTATACAGTGACAGACCTGTCCCCACCAATACTGTACCACAGTGTTATACACTGACAGACCTGTCACCGCCAGTACTGTACCCCAGTGTTATACAGTGACAGACCTATCCCCACCAGTACTGTACCCCAGTGTTATACAGTGACAGACCTGTCCCCACCAGTACTGTACCCCAGTGATATACAGTGACAGACCTGTCCCCACCAATACTGTACCACAGTGTTATACACTGACAGACCTGTCACCGCCAGTACTGTACCCCAGTGTTATACAGTGACAGACCTATCCCCACCAGTACTGTACCCCAGTGATATACAGTGACAGACCTGTCCCCACCAATACTGTACCACAGTGTTATACACTGACAGACCTGTCACCGCCAGTACTGTACCCCAGTGTTATACAGTGACAGACCTATCCCCACCAGTACTGTACCCCAGTGATATACAGTGACAGACCTGTCCCCACCAATACTGTACCACAGTGTTATATACTGACAGACCTGTCCCCACCAGTACTGTACCCCAGTGATATACAGTGACAGACCTGTCCCCACCAGTACTGCACCACAGTGTTATACAGTGACAGACCTGTCCCCACCAGTACTGTACCCCAGTGTTATACACTGACAGACCTGTCCCCACCAGTACTGTACCACAGTGTTATACAGTGACAGACCTGTCCCCACCAGTACTGTACCCCAGTGTTATACAGTGACAGACCTGTCCCCACCAGTACTGCACCACAGTGTTATACAGTGACAGACCTGTCCCCACCAGTACTGTACCCCAGTGTTATACAGTGATAGACCTGTCCCCACCAGTACTGTCTCCCAGTGTTATACAGTGATAGACCTGTCCCCACCAGAACTGTCTCCCAGTGTTATACAGTGACAGACCTGTCCCCACCAGTACTGTCTCCCAGTATTATACAGTGAGACCTGTCCCCACCAGTACTGTACCCCAGTGTTATACAGTGACAGACCTGTCCCCACCAGTACTGTCTCCCAGTATTATACAGATAGACCTGTCCCCACCAGTACTGTACCCCAGTGTTATACAGTGACAGACCTGTCCCCACCAGTACTGTCTCCCAGTATTGTACAGATAGACCTGTCCCCACCAGTACAATACCCCAATGTCATACAGTGACAGACCCGTCCTCACCAGTACTGTACCTCAGTATTATACAGTGACAGACCTGTCCCCACCAGTACTGTACCCCAGTGTTATACAGTGATAGACCTGTCCCCACCAGTACTGTCTCCCAGTGTTATACAGTGATAGACCTGTCCCCACCAGTACTGTACCCCAGTGTTATACAGTGACAGACCTGTCCCCACCAGTACTGTCTCCCAGTATTATACAGATAGACCTGTCCCCACCAGTACTGTACCCCAGTGTTATACAGTGACAGACCTGTCCCCACCAGTACTGTCTCCCAGTATTATACAGTGACAGACCTGTCCCCACCAGTACTGTCTCCCAGTATTATACAGTGAGACCTGTCCCCACCAGTACTGTACCCCAGTGTTATACAGTGACAGACCTGTCCCCACCAGTACTGTCTCCCAGTATTATACAGATAGACCTGTCCCCACCAGTACTGTACCCCAGTGTTATACAGTGACAGACCTGTCCCCACCAGTACTGTCTCCCAGTATTGTACAGATAGACCTGTCCCCACCAGTACAATACCCCAATGTCATACAGTGACAGACCCGTCCCCACCAGTACTGTACCTCAGTATTATACAGTGACAGACCTGTCCCCACCAGTACTGTACCCCAGTGTTATACAGTGATAGACCTGTCCCCACCAGTACTGTCTCCCAGTGTTATACAGTGATAGACCTGTCCCCACCAGTACTGTACCCCAGTGTTATACAGTGACAGACCTGTCCCCACCAGTACTGTCTCCCAGTATTATACAGATAGACCTGTCCCCACCAGTACTGTACCCCAGTGTTATACAGTGACAGACCTGTCCCCACCAGTACTGTCTCCCAGTATTATACAGTGACAGACCTGTCCCCACCAGTACTGTCTCCCAGTATTATACAGATAGACCTGTCCCCACCAGTACTGTACCCCAGTGTTATACAGTGACAGACCTGTCCCCACCAGTACTGTACCCCAGTGTTATACAGTGACAGACTGTCCCCACCAGTACTGTCTCCCAGTATTGTACAGATAGACCTGTCCCCACCAGTACTGTACCCCAGTGTTATACAGTGACAGACCTGTCCCCACCAGTACTGTCTCCCAGTATTATACAGATAGACCTGTCCCCACCAGTACAATACCCCAATGTCACACAGTGACAGACCTGTCCCCACCAGTACTGTACCCCAGTGATATACAGTGACAGACCTGTCCCCACCAGTACTGTACCCCAGTGTTATACAGTGACAGACCTGTCCCCACCAGTACTGTACCCCAGTGTTATACAGTGACAGACCTGTCCCCACCAGTACTGTACCCCAGTGTTATACAGTGACAGACCTGTCCCCACCAGTACTGTACCCCAGTGTTATACAGTGACAGACCTGTCCCCACCAGTACTGTACCCCAGTGTTATACAGTGACAGACCTGTCCCCACCAGTACTGTACCCCAGTGATATACAGTGACAGACCTGTCCCCACCAGTACTGTACCCCAGTGTTATACAGTGACAGACCTGTCCCCACCAGTACTGTACCCCAGTGTTATACAGACAGACCTGTCCCCACCAGTACTGTTCCCCAGTGTTATACAGTGACAGACCTGTCCCCACCAGTACTGTACCCCAGTGATATACAGTGACAGACCTGTCCCCACCAGTACTGTACCCCAGTGTTATACAGTGACAGACCTGTCCCCACCAGTACTGTACCCCAGTGTTATACAGATAGACCTGTCCCCACCAGTACAATACCTCAATGTCATACAGTGACAGACCCGTCCCCACCAGTACTGTACCTCAGTATTATACAGTGACAGACCTGTCCCCACCAGTACTGTACCCCAGTGTTATACAGTGATAGACCTGTCCCCACCAGTACTGTCTCCCAGTGTTATACAGTGATAGACCTGTCCCCACCAGTACTGTACCCCAGTGTTATACAGTGACAGACCTGTCCCCACCAGTACTGTCTCCCAGTATTATACAGATAGACCTGTCCCCACCAGTACTGTACCCCAGTGTTATACAGTGACAGACCTGTCCCCACCAGTACTGTCTCCCAGTATTATACAGATAGACCTGTCCCCACCAGTACTGTACCCCAGTGTTATACAGTGACAGACCTGTCCCCACCAGTACTGTCTCCCAGTATTATACAGATAGACCTGTCCACACCAGTACTGTACCCCAGTGTTATACAGTGACAGACCTGTCCCCACCAGTACTGTCTCCCAGTATTATACAGATAGACCTGTCCCCACCAGTACAATACCCCAATGTCATACAGTGACAGACCTGTCCCCACCAGTACTGTACCCCAGTGATATACAGTGACAGACCTGTCCCCACCAGTACTGTACCCCAGTATTATAGAGTGACAGACCTGTCCCCACCAGTACTGTACCACAGTGTTATACAGTGACAGACCTGTCCCCACCAGTACTGTACCCCAGTGTTATACAGATAGACCTGTCCCCACCAGTACAATACCCCAATGTCATACAGTGACAGACCCGTCCCCACCAGTACTGTACCCCAGTATTATACAGTGACAGACCTGTCCCCACCAGTACTGTACCCCAGTGTTATACAGTGATAGACCTGTCCCCACCAGTACTGTCTCCCAGTGTTATACAGTGATAGACCTGTCCCCACCAGTACTGTACCCCAGTGTTATACAGTGACAGACCTGTCCCCACCAGTACTGCTCCCAGTATTATACAGATAGACCTGTCCCCACCAGTACTGTACCCCAGTGTTATACAGTGACAGACCTGTCCGCACCAGTACTGTCTCCCAGTATTATACAGATAGACCTGTCCCCACCAGTAATGTACCCCAGTGTTATACAGTGACAGACCTGTCCCCACCAGTACTGTCTCCCAGTATTATACAGATAGACCTGTCCACACCAGTACTGTACCCGTGTTATACAGTGACAGACCTGTCCCCACCAGTACTGTATCCCAGTGTTATACAGTGACAGACCTGTCCCACCAGTACTGTACCCAAGTGATATAGTGACAGACCTGTCCCCACCAGTATTGTACCCCAGTGTTATGCTTTGACAGACCTGTCCTCACCAGTACTGCACCCCAGTGTTATGCACTGACAGACCTGTCCTCACCAATACTGTCCCACAGTGTAAAACAGTGACAGACCTGTCCCCACCAGTACTGTACCACAGTGTTATACAGTGACAGACCTGTCCCCACCAGTACTGTACCCCAGTGTTATACAGTGACAGACCTGTCCCCACCAGTACTGTACCCCAGTGTTATACAGTGACAGACCTGTCCCCACCAGTACTGTACCACAGTGTTATACAGTGACAGACCTGTCCCCACCAGGACTGTATCCCAGTGTTATACAGTGACAGACCTGTCCCCACCAGTACTGTACCCCAGTGTTATACAGTGACAGACCTGTCCCCACCAGTACTGTACCACAGTGTTATACAGTGACAGACCTGTCCCCACCTTACTGTACCACAGTGTTATACAGACAAACCTGTCCCCACCAGTACTGTACCCCAGTGTTATACAGTGACAGACCTGTCCCCACCAGTACTGTACCAGTGTTATACAGTGACAGACCTGTCCCCACCAGTACTGTATCCCAGTGTTATACAGTGACAGACCTGTCCCCACCATTACTGTACCACAGTGTTATACAATGACAGACCTGTCCCCACCAGTACTGTATCCCAGTGTTATACAGTGACAGACCTGTCCCCACCAGTACTGTACCCAAGTGATATAGTGACAGACCTGTCCCCACCAGTATTGTACCCCAGTGTTATACAGACAGACCTGTCCCCACCAGTACTGTACCCCAGTGTTATCCAGTGACAGACCTGTCCCCACCAGTACTGTAGAACAGTGTTATATAGTGACAGACCTGTCCCCACCAGTACTGTACCCCAGTGTTATACAGTGACAGACCTGTCCCCACCAGCACTGTACCAGTGTTATACAGTGACAAACCTGTCCCCACCAGTACTGTATCCCAGTGTTATACAGTGACAGACCTGTCCCCACCAGTACTGTACCCCAGTGTTATACAGTGACAGACCTGTCCCCACCAGTACTGTATCCCAGTGTTATACAGTGAGAGACCTGTCCCCACCAGTACTGTACCCCAGTGTTATACAGTGACAGACCTGTCCCCACCAGTACTGTATCCCAGTGTTATACAGTGACAGACCTGTCCCCACCAGTACAGTACCCCAGTGTTATGCTTTGACAGACCTGTCCTAACCAGTACTGTACCCCAGTGTTATACAGTGACAGACCTGTTCCCACCAGTACTGTACCTCAGTGTTATACAGACAGACCTGTCCTTACCAGTACTGTACCACAGTGTTATACACTGACAGACCTGTCCCCACCAGAACTGTACCTCAGTGTTATACAGACAGACCTGTCCTTCCCAGTACTGTACCCAAGTGATATACAGTGACAGACCTGTCCCCACCAGTACTGTACCCCAGTGATATACAGTGACAGACCTGTCCCCACTAATACTGTACCACAGTGTTATACACTGACAGACCTGTCCCCACCAGTACTGTACCACAGTGTTATACACTGACAGACCTGTCCCCACCAGTACTGTACCCCAGTGATATACAGTGACAGACCTGTCCCCACCAATACTGTACCACAGTGTTCTACACTGACAGAACTGTCACCGCCAGTACTGTACCCCAGTGTTATACAGTGACAGACCTATCCCCACCAGTACTGTACCCCAGTGTTATACAGTGACAGACCTGTCCCCACCAATACTGTACCACAGTGTTATACACTGACAGACCTGTCCCCACCAGTACTGTACCCCAGTGTTATACAGTGACAGACCTGTCCCCACCAGTACTGCACCACAGTGTTATACAGTGACAGACCTGTCCCCACCAGTACTGTACCCCAGTGTTATACACTGACAGACCTGTCCCCACCAGTACTGTACCACAGTGTTATACAGTGACAGACCTGTCCCCACCAGTACTGTACCCCAGTGTTATACAGTGACAGACCTGTCCCCACCAGTACTGCACCACAGTGTTATACAGTGACAGACCTGTCCCCACCAGTACTGTACCCCAGTGTTATACAGTGACAGACCTGTCCCCACCAATACTGTACCACAGTGTTATACACTGACAGACCTGTCACCGCCAGTACTGTACCCCAGTGTTATACAGTGACAGACCTATCCCCACCAGTACTGTACCCCAGTGTTATACAGTGACAGACCTGTCCCCACCAGTACTGTACCCCAGTGATATACAGTGACAGACCTGTCCCCACCAATACTGTACCACAGTGTTATACACTGACAGACCTGTCACCGCCAGTACTGTACCCCAGTGTTATACAGTGACAGACCTATCCCCACCAGTACTGTACCCCAGTGATATACAGTGACAGACCTGTCCCCACCAATACTGTACCACAGTGTTATATACTGACAGACCTGTCCCCACCAGTACTGTACCCCAGTGATATACAGTGACAGACCTGTCCCCACCAGTACTGCACCACAGTGTTATACAGTGACAGACCTGTCCCCACCAGTACTGTACCCCAGTGTTATACACTGACAGACCTGTCCCCACCAGTACTGTACCACAGTGTTATACAGTGACAGACCTGTCCCCACCAGTACTGTACCCCAGTGTTATACAGTGACAGACCTGTCCCCACCAGAACTGTACCTCAGTGTTATACAGACAGACCTGTCCTTCCCAGTACTGTACCCAAGTGATATACAGTGACAGACCTGTCCCCACCAGTACTGTACCCCAGTGATATACAGTGACAGACCTGTCCCCACTAATACTGTACCACAGTGTTATACACTGACAGACCTGTCCCCACCAGTACTGTACCACAGTGTTATACACTGACAGACCTGTCCCCACCAGTACTGTACCCCAGTGATATACAGTGACAGACCTGTCCCCACCAATACTGTACCACAGTGTTCTACACTGACAGAACTGTCACCGCCAGTACTGTACCCCAGTGTTATACAGTGACAGACCTATCCCCACCAGTACTGTACCCCAGTGTTATACAGTGACAGACCTGTCCCCACCAATACTGTACCACAGTGTTATACACTGACAGACCTGTCCCCACCAGTACTGTACCCCAGTGTTATACAGTGACAGACCTGTCCCCACCAGTACTGCACCACAGTGTTATACAGTGACAGACCTGTCCCCACCAGTACTGTACCCCAGTGTTATACACTGACAGACCTGTCCCCACCAGTACTGTACCACAGTGTTATACAGTGACAGACCTGTCCCCACCAGTACTGTACCCCAGTGTTATACAGTGACAGACCTGTCCCCACCAGTACTGCACCACAGTGTTATACAGTGACAGACCTGTCCCCACCAGTACTGTACCCCAGTGTTATACAGTGACAGACCTGTCCCCACCAATACTGTACCACAGTGTTATACACTGACAGACCTGTCACCGCCAGTACTGTACCCCAGTGTTATACAGTGACAGACCTATCCCCACCAGTACTGTACCCCAGTGTTATACAGTGACAGACCTGTCCCCACCAGTACTGTACCCCAGTGATATACAGTGACAGACCTGTCCCCACCAATACTGTACCACAGTGTTATACACTGACAGACCTGTCACCGCCAGTACTGTACCCCAGTGTTATACAGTGACAGACCTATCCCCACCAGTACTGTACCCCAGTGATATACAGTGACAGACCTGTCCCCACCAATACTGTACCACAGTGTTATATACTGACAGACCTGTCCCCACCAGTACTGTACCCCAGTGATATACAGTGACAGACCTGTCCCCACCAGTACTGCACCACAGTGTTATACAGTGACAGACCTGTCCCCACCAGTACTGTACCCCAGTGTTATACACTGACAGACCTGTCCCCACCAGTACTGTACCACAGTGTTATACAGTGACAGACCTGTCCCCACCAGTACTGTACCCCAGTGTTATACAGTGACAGACCTGTCCCCACCAGTACTGCACCACAGTGTTATACAGTGACAGACCTGTCCCCACCAGTACTGTACCCCAGTGTTATACAGTGATAGACCTGTCCCCACCAGTACTGTCTCCCAGTGTTATACAGTGATAGACCTGTCCCCACCAGTACTGTACCCCAGTGTTATACAGTGATAGACCTGTCCCCACCAGTACTGTCTCCCAGTGTTATACAGTGATAGACCTGTCCCCACCAGTACTGTACCCCAGTGTTATACAGTGACAGACCTGTCCCCACCAGTACTGTCTCCCAGTATTATACAGTGAGACCTGTCCCCACCAGTACTGTACCCCAGTGTTATACAGTGACAGACCTGTCCCCACCAGTACTGTACCACAGTGTTATACAGTGACAGACCTGTCCCCACCAGGACTGTATCCCAGTGTTATACAGTGACAGACCTGTCCCCACCAGTACTGTACCCCAGTGTTATACAGTGACAGACCTGTCCCCACCAGTACTGTACCACAGTGTTATACAGTGACAGACCTGTCCCCACCAGTACTGTATCCCAGTGTTATACAGTGACAGACCTGTCCCCACCAGTACTGTACCCAAGTGATATAGTGACAGACCTGTCCCCACCAGTACTGTACCCCAGTGTTATACAGACAAACCTGTCCCCACCAGTACTGTACCCCAGTGTTATACAGTGACAGACCTGTCCCCACCAGTACTGTACCAGTGTTATACAGTGACAGACCTGTCCCCACCAGTACTGTATCCCAGTGTTATACAGTGACAGACCTGTCCCCACCATTACTGTACCACAGTGTTATACAGTGACAGACCTGTCCCCACCAGTACTGTATCCCAGTGTTATACAGTGACAGACCTGTCCCCACCAGTACTGTACCCAAGTGATATAGTGACAGACCTGTCCCCACCAGTATTGTACCCCAGTGTTATACAGACAGATCTGTCCCCACCAGTACTGTACCCCAGTGTTATCCAGTGACAGACCTGTCCCCACCAGTACTGTACCACAGTGTTATATAGTGACAGACCTGTCCCCACCAGTACTGTACCCCAGTGTTATACAGTGACAGACCTGTCCCCACCAGCACTGTACCAGTGTTATACAGTGACAAACCTGTCCCCACCAGTACTGTATCCCAGTGTTATACAGTGACAGACCTGTCCCCACCAGTACTGTACCCCAGTGTTATACAGTGACAGACCTGTCCCCACCAGTACTGTATCCCAGTGTTATACAGTGAGAGACCTGTCCCCACCAGTACTGTACCCCAGTGTTATACAGTGACAGACCTGTCCCCACCAGTACTGTATCCCAGTGTTATACAGTGACAGACCTGTCCCCACCAGTACAGTACCCCAGTGTTATGCTTTGACAGACCTGTCCTAACCAGTACTGTACCCCAGTGTTATACAGTGACAGACCTGTTCCCACCAGTACTGTACCTCAGTGTTATACAGACAGACCTGTCCTTACCAGTACTGTACCACAGTGTTATACACTGACAGACCTGTCCCCACCAGAACTGTACCTCAGTGTTATACAGACAGACCTGTCCTTCCCAGTACTGTACCCAAGTGATATACAGTGACAGACCTGTCCCCACCAGTACTGTACCCCAGTGATATACAGTGACAGACCTGTCCCCACCAATACTGTACCACAGTGTTATACACTGACAGACCTGTCCCCACCAGTACTGTACCACAGTGTTATACACTGACAGACCTGTCCCCACCAGTACTGTACCCCAGTGATATACAGTGACAGACCTGTCCCCACCAATACTGTACCACAGTGTTCTACACTGACAGAACTGTCACCGCCAGTACTGTACCCCAGTGTTATACAGTGACAGACCTATCCCCACCAGTACTGTACCCCAGTGTTATACAGTGACAGACCTGTCCCCACCAATACTGTACCACAGTGTTATACACTGACAGACCTGTCCCCACCAGTACTGTACCCCAGTGTTATACAGTGACAGACCTGTCCCCACCAGTACTGCACCACAGTGTTATACAGTGACAGACCTGTCCCCACCAGTACTGTACCCCAGTGTTATACACTGACAGACCTGTCCCCACCAGTACTGTACCACAGTGTTATACAGTGACAGACCTGTCCCCACCAGTACTGTACCCCAGTGTTATACAGTGACAGACCTGTCCCCACCAGTACTGCACCACAGTGTTATACAGTGACAGACCTGTCCCCACCAGTACTGTACCCCAGTGTTATACAGTGACAGACCTGTCCCCACCAATACTGTACCACAGTGTTATACACTGACAGACCTGTCACCGCCAGTACTGTACCCCAGTGTTATACAGTGACAGACCTGTCCCCACCAGTACTGTACCCCAGTGTTATACAGTGACAGACCTATCCCCACCAGTACTGTACCCCAGTGTTATACAGTGACAGACCTGTCCCCACCAGTACTGTACCCCAGTGATATACAGTGACAGACCTGTCCCCACCAATACTGTACCACAGTGTTATACACTGACAGACCTGTCACCGCCAGTACTGTACCCCATTGTTATACAGTGACAGACCTATCCCCACCAGTACTGTACCCCAGTGATATACAGTGACAGACCTGTCCCCACCAATACTGTACCACAGTGTTATATACTGACAGACCTGTCCCCACCAGTACTGTACCCCAGTGATATACAGTGACAGACCTGTCCCCACCAGTACTGCACCACAGTGTTATACAGTGATAGACCTGTCCCCACCAGTACTGTACCCCAGTGTTATACAGTGATAGACCCGTCCCCACCAGTACTGTCTCCCAGTGTTATACAGTGATAGACCTGTCCCCACCAGTACTGTACCCCAGTGTTATACAGTGACAGACCTGTCCCCACCAGTACTGGCTCCCAGTATTATACAGATAGACCTGTCCCCACCAGTACTGTACCCCAGTGTTATACAGTGACAGACCTGTCCCCACCAGTACTGTCTCCCAGTATTATACAGATAGACCTGTCCCCACCAGTACTGTACCCCAGTGTTATACAGTGACAGACCTGTCCCCACCAGTACTGTCTCCCAGTATTATACAGATAGACCTGTCCACACCAGTACTGTACCCCAGTGTTATACAGTGACAGACCTGTCCCCACCAGTACTGTCTCCCAGTATTATACAGTGACAGACCTGTACCCACCAGTACTGTACCCCAGTGTTATACAGTGACAGACCTGTCCCCACCAGTACTGTCTCCCAGTGTTATACAGTGACAGACCTGTCTCCACCAGTACTGTACCCCAGTGTTATACAGTGACAGACCTGTCCCCACCAGTACTGTACCCCAGTGTTATACAGTGACAGACCTGTCCCCACCAGTACTGTACCACAGTGTTATACAGTGACAGACCTGTCCCCACCAGTACTGTACCACAGTGTTATACAGTGACATACCTGCCCCCACCAGTACTGTACCCCAGTGTTATACAGTGATAGACCTGTCCCCACCAGTACTGTCTCCCAGTGTTATACAGTGATAGACCTGTCCCCACCAGTACTGTACCTCAGTGTTATACAGTGATAGACCTGTCCCCACCAGTACTGTACCCCAGTGTTATACAGTGATAGACCTGTCCCCACCAGTACTGTCTCCCAGTGTTATACAGTGATAGACCTGTCCCCACCAGTACTGTACCTCAGTGTTATACAGTGATAGACCTGTCCCCACCAGTACTGTACCACAGTGTTATACAGTGATAGACCTGTCCCCACCAGTACTGTACCCCAGTGTTATACAGTGACAGACCTGTCCCCACCAGTACTGTCTCCCAGTGTTATACAGTGACAGACCTGTCCCCACCAGTACTGTCTCCCAGTGTTATACAGTGACAGACCAGTCCCCACCAGTACTGTACCTCAGTGTTATACAGTGATAGACCTGTCCCCACCAGTACTGTACCTCAGTGTTATACAGTGACAGACCTGTCCCCACCAGTACTGTACCACAGTATTATACAGTGACAGACCTGTCCCCACCAGTACTGTACCCCAGTGTTATACAGTGATAGACCTGTCCCCACCAGTACTGTACCCCAGTGTTATACAGTGACAGACCTGTCCCCACCAGTACTGTACCCCAGCGTTATACACTGACAGACCTGTCCCCACCAGTACTGTACCCCAGTGTTATACAGTGACAGACCTGTCCCCACCAGTACTGTACCTCAGTGTTATACAGTGACAGACAAGTCCCCACCAGTACTGTACCCCAGCGTTATACACTGACAGACCTGTCCCCACCAGTACTGTACCACAGTATTATACAGTGACAGACCTGTCCCCACCAGTACTGTACCCCAGTGTTATACAGTGACAGACCTGTCCCCACCAGTACTGTCTCCCAGTGTTATACAGTGACAGACCTGTCCCCACCAGTACTGTACCCCAGCGTTATACACTGACAGACCTGTCCCCACCAGTACTGTACCTCAGCGTTATACACTGAAAGACCTGTCCCCACCAGTACTGTACCCCAGTGTTATACAGTGACAGACCTGTCTCCACCAGTACTGTACCCCAGTGTTATACAGTGACAGACCTGTCCCCACCAGTACTGTACCACAGTGTTATACAGTGATAGACCTGTCCCCACCAGTACTGTACCCCAGTGTTATACAGTGACAGACCTGTCCCCACCAGTACTGTCTCCCAGTGTTATACAGTGACAGACCTGTCCCCACCAGTACTGTCTCCCAGTGTTATACAGTGACAGACCAGTCCCCACCAGTACTGTACCTCAGTGTTATACAGTGATAGACCTGTCCCCACCAGTACTGTACCTCAGTGTTATACAGTGACAGACCTGTCCCCACCAGTACTGTACCACAGTATTATACAGTGACAGACCTGTCCCCACCAGTACTGTACCCCAGTGTTATACAGTGATAGACCTGTCCCCACCAGTACTGTACCCCAGTGTTATACAGTGACAGACCTGTCCCCACCAGTACTGTACCCCAGCGTTATACACTGACAGACCTGTCCCCACCAGTACTGTACCCCAGTGTTATACAGTGACAGACCTGTCCCCACCAGTACTGTACCTCAGTGTTATACAGTGACAGACAAGTCCCCACCAGTACTGTACCCCAGCGTTATACACTGACAGACCTGTCCCCACCAGTACTGTACCACAGTATTATACAGTGACAGACCTGTCCCCACCAGTACTGTACCCCAGTGTTATACAGTGACAGACCTGTCCCCACCAGTACTGTCTCCCAGTGTTATACAGTGACAGACCTGTCCCCACCAGTACTGTACCCCAGCGTTATACACTGACAGACCTGTCCCCACCAGTACTGTACCTCAGCGTTATACACTGAAAGACCTGTCCCCACCAGTACTGTACCCCAGTGTTATACAGTGACAGACCTGTCTCCACCAGTACTGTACCCCAGTGTTATACAGTGACAGACCTGTCCCCACCAGTACTGTCTCCCAGTGTTAGACAGTGACAGACCTGTCCCCACCAGTACTGTACCCCAGCGTTATACACTGACAGACCTGTCCCCACCAGTACTGTACCTCAGCGTTATACACTGACAGACCTGTCCCCACCAGTACTGTACCTCAGCGTTATACACTGACAGACCTGTCCCCACCAGTACTGTCTCCCAGTGTTATACAGTGACAGACCTGTCCCCACCAGTACTGTACCCCAGTGTTATACAGTGACAGACCTGTCCCCACCAGTACTGTCTCCCAGTGTTATACAGTGACAGACCTGTCCCCACCAGTACTGTACCCCAGCGTTATACACTGACAGACCTGTCCCCACCAGTACTGTACCTCAGCGTTATACACTGACAGACCTCTCCCCACCAGTACTGTACCCCAGTGTTATACAGTGACAGACCTGTCCCCACCAGTACTGTACCCCAGTGTTACACAGTGACAGACCTGTCCCCACCAGTACTGTACCCCAGTGTTATACACTGACAGACCTGTCCCCACCAGTACTGTACCCCAGTATTATACAGTGACAGACCTGTCCCCACCAGTACTGTACCCCAGTGTTACACAGTGACAGACCTGTCCCCACCAGTACTGTACCCCAGTGTTATACACTGACAGACCTGTCCCCACCAGTACTGTACCCCAGTATTATACAGTGACAGACCTGTCCCCACCAGTACTGTACCCCAGTGTTATACAGTGACAGACCTTTCCCCACCAGTACTGTACCACAGTGTTATACAGTGATAGACCTGTCCCCACCAGTACTGTACCACAGTATTATACAGTGACAGACCTGTCCCCACCAGTACTGTACCCCAGTGTTATACAGTGACAGACCTGTCCCCACCAGTACTGTACCACAGTATTATACAGTGACAGACCTGTCCCCACCAGTACTGTACCCCAGTGTTATACAGTGACAGACCTGTCCCCACCAGTACTGTACCACAGTATTATACAGTGACAGACCTGTCCTCACCAGTACTGTACCACAGTATTATACAGTGACAGACCTGTCCCCACCAGTACTGTACCACAGTATTATACAGTGACAGACCTGTCCCCACCAGTACTGTACCCCAGTGTTATACAGTGACAGACCTGTCCCCACCAGTACTGTACCCCAGTGTTATACAGTGACAGACCTGTCCCCACCAGTACTGTCTCCCAGTATTATACAGTGACAGACCTGTACCCACCAGTACTGTACCCCAGTGTTATACAGTGACAGACCTATCCCCACCAGTACTGTACCCCAGTGATATACAGTGACAGACCTGTCCCCACCAATACTGTACCACAGTGTTATATACTGACAGACCTGTCCCCACCAGTACTGTACCCCAGTGATATACAGTGACAGACCTGTCCCCACCAGTACTGCACCACAGTGTTATACAGTGACAGACCTGTCCCCACCAGTACTGTACCCCAGTGTTATACACTGACAGACCTGTCCCCACCAGTACTGTACCACAGTGTTATACAGTGACAGACCTGTCCCCACCAGTACTGTACCCCAGTGTTATACAGTGACAGACCTGTCCCCACCAGTACTGCACCACAGTGTTATACAGTGACAGACCTGTCCCCACCAGTACTGTACCCCAGTGTTATACAGTGATAGACCTGTCCCCACCAGTACTGTCTCCCAGTGTTATACAGTGATAGACCTGTCCCCACCAGTACTGTACCCCAGTGTTATACAGTGATAGACCTGTCCCCACCAGTACTGTACCCCAGTGTTATACAGTGACAGACCTGTCCCCACCAGTACTGTCTCCCAGTATTATACAGTGAGACCTGTCCCCACCAGTACTGTACCCCAGTGTTATACAGTGACAGACCTGTCCCCACCAGTACTGTACCACAGTGTTATACAGTGACAGACCTGTCCCCACCAGGACTGTATCCCAGTGTTATACAGTGACAGACCTGTCCCCACCAGTACTGTACCCCAGTGTTATACAGTGACAGACCTGTCCCCACCAGTACTGTACCACAGTGTTATACAGTGACAGACCTGTCCCCACCTTACTGTACCACAGTGTTATACAGTGACAGACCTGTCCCCACCAGTACTGTATCCCAGTGTTATACAGTGACAGACCTGTCCCCACCAGTACTGTACCCAAGTGATATAGTGACAGACCTGTCCCCACCAGTACTGTACCCCAGTGTTATACAGACAAACCTGTCCCCACCAGTACTGTACCCCAGTGTTATACAGTGACAGACCTGTCCCCACCAGTACTGTACCAGTGTTATACAGTGACAGACCTGTCCCCACCAGTACTGTATCCCAGTGTTATACAGTGACAGACCTGTCCCCACCATTACTGTACCACAGTGTTATACAGTGACAGACCTGTCCCCACCAGTACTGTATCCAGGTGTTATACAGTGACAGACCTGTCCCCACCAGTACTGTACCCAAGTGATATAGTGACAGACCTGTCCCCACCAGTATTGTACCCCAGTGTTATACAGACAGACCTGTCCCCACCAGTACTGTACCCCAGTGTTATCCAGTGACAGACCTGTCCCCACCAGTACTGTACCACAGTGTTATATAGTGACAGACCTGTCCCCACCAGTACTGTATCCCAGTGTTATACAGTGAGAGACCTGTCCCCACCAGTACTGTACCCCAGTGTTATACAGTGACAGACCTGTCCCCACCAGTACTGTATCCCAGTGATATACAGTGACAGACCTGTCCCCACCAGTACAGTACCCCAGTGTTATGCTTTGACAGACCTGTCCTAACCAGTACTGTACCCCAGTGTTATACAGTGACAGACCTGTCTCCACCAGTACTGTACCCCAGTGTTATACAGTGACAGACCTGTCCCGACCAGTACTGTACCCCAGTGTTATACAGTGACAGACCTGTCCCCACCAGTACTGTACCACAGTGTTATACAGTGATAGACCTGTCCCCACCAGTACTGTACCCCAGTGTTATACAGTGATAGACCTGTCCCCACCAGTACTGTCTCCCAGTGTTATACAGTGATAGACCTGTCCCCACCAGTACTGTACCCCAGTGTTATACAGTGACAGACCTGTCCCCACCAGTACTGTCTCCCAGTATTATACAGATAGACCTGTCCCCACCAGTACTGTACCCCAGTGTTATACAGTGACAGACCTGTCCCCACCAGTACTGTCTCCCAGTATTATACAGAGAGACCTGTCCCCACCAGTACTGTACCCCAGTGTTATACAGTGACAGACCTGTCCCCACCAGTACTGTCTCCCAGTATTATACAGATAGACCTGTCCCCACCAGTACTGTACCCCAGTGTTATACAGTGACAGACCTGTCCCCACCAGTACTGTCTCACAGTATTATACAGATAGACCTGCCCCCACCAGTACTGTACCCCAGTGTTATACAGTGACAGACCTGTCCCCACCAGTACTGTCTCCCAGTATTATACAGATAGACCTGTCCCCACCAGTACAATACCCCAATGTCACACAGTGACAGACCTGTCCCCACCAGTACTGTACCCCAGTGATATACAGTGACAGACCTGTCCCCACCAGTACTGTACCCCAGTGTTATACAGTGACAGACCTGTCCCCACCAGTACTGTACCCCAGTGTTATACAGTGACAGACCTGTCCCCACCAGTACTGTACCCCAGTGTTATACAGTGACAGACCTGTCCCCACCAGTACTGTACCCCAGTGTTATACAGTGACAGACCTGTCCCCACCAGTACTGTACCCCTGTGATATACAGTGACAGACCTGTCCCCACCAGTACTGTACCCCAGTGTTATACAGTGACAGACCTGTCCCCACCAGTACTGTACCCCAGTGTTATACAGACAGACCTGTCCCCACCAGTACTGTACCCCAGTGTTATACAGACAGACCTGTCCCCACCAGTACTGTACCCCAGTGTTATACAGTGACAGACCTGTCCCCACCAGTACTGTACCCCAGTGTTATACAGTGACAGACCTGTCCCCACCAGTACTGTACCCCAGTGTTATACAGTGACAGACCTGTCCCCACCAGTACTGTACCCCAGTGATATACAGTGACAGACCTGTCCCCACCAGTACTGTACCCCAGTGTTATACAGTGACAGACCTGTCCCCACCAGTACTGTACCCCAGTGTTATACAGATAGACCTGTCCCCACCAGTACAATACCTCAATGTCATACAGTGACAGACCCGTCCCCACCAGTACTGTACCTCAGTATTATACAGTGACAGACCTGTCCCCACCAGTACTGTACCCGTGTTATACAGTGATAGACCTGTCCCCACCAGTACTGTCTCCCAGTGTTATACAGTGATAGACCTGTCCCCACCAGTACTGTACCCCAGTGTTATACAGTGACAGACCTGTCCCCACCAGTACTGTCTCCCAGTATTATACAGATAGACCTGTCCCCACCAGTACTGTACCCCAGTGTTATACAGTGACAGACCTGTCCCCACCAGTACTGTCTCCCAGTATTATACAGATAGACCTGTCCCCACCAGTACTGTACCCCAGTGTTATACAGTGACAGACCTGTCCCCACCAGTACTGTCTCCCAGTATTATACAGATAGACCTGTCCACACCAGTACTGTACCCCAGTGTTATACAGTGACAGACCTGTCCCCACCAGTACTGTCTCCCAGTATTATACAGATAGACCTGTCCCCACCAGTACAATACCCCAATGTCATACAGTGACAGACCTGTCCCCACCAGTACTGTACCCCAGTGTTATACAGTGACAGACCTGTCCCCACCAGTACTGTACCCCAGTATTATAGAGTGACAGACCTGTCCCCACCAGTACTGTACCACAGTGTTATACAGTGACAGACCTGTCCCCACCAGTACTGTACCCCAGTGTTATACAGATAGACCTGTCCCCACCAGTACAATACCCCAATGTCATACAGTGACAGACCCGTCCCCACCAGTACTGTACCTCAGTATTATACAGTGACAGACCTGTCCCCACCAGTACTGTCTCCCAGTGTTATACAGTGATAGACCTGTCCCCACCAGTACTGTACCCCAGTGTTATACAGTGATAGACCCGTCCCCACCAGTACTGTCTCCCAGTGTTATACAGTGATAGACCTGTCCCCACCAGTACTGTACCCCAGTGTTATACAGTGACAGACCTGTCCCCACCAGTACTGGCTCCCAGTATTATACAGATAGACCTGTCCCCACCAGTACTGTACCCCAGTGTTATACAGTGACAGACCTGTCCCCACCAGTACTGTCTCCCAGTATTATACAGATAGACCTGTCCCCACCAGTACTGTACCCCAGTGTTATACAGTGACAGACCTGTCCCCACCAGTACTGTCTCCCAGTATTATACAGATAGACCTGTCCACACCAGTACTGTACCCCAGTGTTATACAGTGACAGACCTGTCCCCACCAGTACTGTCTCCCAGTATTATACAGTGACAGACCTGTACCCACCAGTACTGTACCCCAGTGTTATACAGTGACAGACCTGTCCCCACCAGTACTGTCTCCCAGTGTTATACAGTGACAGACCTGTCTCCACCAGTACTGTACCCCAGTGTTATACAGTGACAGACCTGTCCCCACCAGTACTGTACCCCAGTGTTATACAGTGACAGACCTGTCCCCACCAGTACTGTACCACAGTGTTATACAGTGACAGACCTGTCCCCACCAGTACTGTACCACAGTGTTATACAGTGACATACCTGTCCCCACCAGTACTGTACCCCAGTGTTATACAGTGATAGACCTGTCCCCACCAGTACTGTCTCCCAGTGTTATACAGTGATAGACCTGTCCCCACCAGTACTGAACCTCAGTGTTATACAGTGATAGACCTGTCCCCACCAGTACTGTACCCCAGTGTTATACAGTGATAGACCTGTCCCCACCAGTACTGTCTCCCAGTGTTATACAGTGATAGACCTGTCCCCACCAGTACTGTACCTCAGTGTTATACAGTGATAGACCTGTCCCCACCAGTACTGTACCACAGTGTTATACAGTGATAGACCTGTCCCCACCAGTACTGTACCCCAGTGTTATACAGTGACAGACCTGTCCCCACCAGTACTGTCTCCCAGTGTTATACAGTGACAGACCTGTCCCCACCAGTACTGTCTCCCAGTGTTATACAGTGACAGACCAGTCCCCACCAGTACTGTACCTCAGTGTTATACAGTGATAGACCTGTCCCCACCAGTACTGTACCTCAGTGTTATACAGTGACAGACCTGTCCCCACCAGTACTGTACCACAGTATTATACAGTGACAGACCTGTCCCCACCAGTACTGTACCCCAGTGTTATACAGTGATAGACCTGTCCCCACCAGTACTGTACCCCAGTGTTATACAGTGACAGACCTGTCCCCACCAGTACTGTACCCCAGCGTTATACACTGACAGACCTGTCCCCACCAGTACTGTACCCCAGTGTTATACAGTGACAGACCTGTCCCCACCAGTACTGTACCTCAGTGTTATACAGTGACAGACAAGTCCCCACCAGTACTGTACCCCAGCGTTATACACTGACAGACCTGTCCCCACCAGTACTGTACCACAGTATTATACAGTGACAGACCTGTCCCCACCAGTACTGTACCCCAGTGTTATACAGTGACAGACCTGTCCCCACCAGTACTGTCTCCCAGTGTTATACAGTGACAGACCTGTCCCCACCAGTACTGTACCCCAGCGTTATACACTGACAGACCTGTCCCCACCAGTACTGTACCTCAGCGTTATACACTGACAGACCTGTCCCCACCAGTACTGTACCTCAGCGTTATACACTGACAGACCTGTCCCCACCAGTACTGTCTCCCAGTGTTATACAGTGACAGACCTGTCTCCACCAGTACTGTACCCCAGTGTTATACAGTGACAGACCTGTCCCCACCAGTACTGTCTCCCAGTGTTAGACAGTGACAGACCTGTCCCCACCAGTACTGTACCCCAGCGTTATACACTGACAGACCTGTCCCCACCAGTACTGTACCTCAGCGTTATACACTGACAGACCTGTCCCCACCAGTACTGTACCTCAGCGTTATACACTGACAGACCTGTCCCCACCAGTACTGTCTCCCAGTGTTATACAGTGACAGACCTGTCCCCACCAGTACTGTACCCCAGTGTTATACAGTGACAGACCTGTCCCCACCAGTACTGTACCCCAGTGTTATACACTGACAGACCTGTCCCCACCAGTACTGTACCCCAGTATTATACAGTGACAGACCTGTCCCCACCAGTACTGTACCCCAGTGTTACACAGTGACAGACCTGTCCCCACCAGTACTGTACCCCAGTGTTATACACTGACAGACCTGTCCCCACCAGTACTGTACCCCAGTATTATACAGTGACAGACCTTTCCCCACCAGTACTGTACCACAGTGTTATACAGTGATAGACCTGTCCCCACCAGTACTGTACCACAGTATTATACAGTGACAGACCTGTCCCCACCAGTACTGTACCCCAGTGTTATACAGTGACAGACCTGTCCCCACCAGTACTGTACCACAGTATTATACAGTGACAGACCTGTCCCCACCAGTACTGTACCCCAGTGTTATACAGTGACAGACCTGTCCCCACCAGTACTGTACCACAGTATTATACAGTGACAGACCTGTCCTCACCAGTACTGTACCACAGTATTATACAGTGACAGACCTGTCCCCACCAGTACTGTACCACAGTATTATACAGTGACAGACCTGTCCCCACCAGTACTGTACCCCAGTGTTATACAGTGACAGACCTGTCCCCACCAGTACTGTACCCCAGTGTTATACAGTGACAGACCTGTCCCCACCAGTACTGTCTCCCAGTATTATACAGTGACAGACCTGTACCCACCAGTACTGTACCCCAGTGTTATACAGTGACAGACCTGTACCCACCAGTACTGTCTCCCAGTGTTATACAGTGACAGACCTGTCTCCACCAGTACTGTACCCCAGTGTTATACAGTGACAGACCTGTCCCCACCAGTACTGTACCCCAGTGTTATACAGTGACAGACCTGTCCCCACCAGTACTGTACCACAGTGTTATACAGTGACAGACCTGTCCCCACCAGTACTGTACCACAGTGTTATACAGTGACATACCTGTCCCCACCAGTACTGTACCCCAGTGTTATACAGTGATAGACCTGTCCCCACCAGTACTGTCTCCCAGTGTTATACAGTGATAGACCTGTCCCCACCAGTACTGTACCTCAGTGTTATACAGTGATAGACCTGTCCCCACCAGTACTGTACCCCAGTGTTATACAGTGATAGACCTGTCCCCACCAGTACTGTCTCCCAGTGTTATACAGTGATAGACCTGTCCCCACCAGTACTGTACCTCAGTGTTATACAGTGATAGACCTGTCCCCACCAGTACTGTACCACAGTGTTATACAGTGATAGACCTGTCCCCACCAGTACTGTACCCCAGTGTTATACAGTGACAGACCTGTCCCCACCAGTACTGTCTCCCAGTGTTATACAGTGACAGACCAGTCCCCACCAGTACTGTACCTCAGTATTATACAGTGACAGACCTGTCCCCACCAGTACTGTACCCCAGTGTTATACAGTGACAGACCTGTCCCCACCAGTACTGTACCACAGTATTATACAGTGACAGACCTGTCCTCACCAGTACTGTACCACAGTATTATACAGTGACAGACCTGTCCCCACCAGTACTGTACCACAGTATTATACAGTGACAGACCTGTCCCCACCAGTACTGTACCCCAGTGTTATACAGTGACAGACCTGTCCCCACCAGTACTGTACCCCAGTGTTATACAGTGACAGACCTGTCCCCACCAGTACTGTCTCCCAGTATTATACAGTGACAGACCTGTACCCACCAGTACTGTACCCCAGTGTTATACAGTGACAGACCTGTACCCACCAGTACTGTCTCCCAGTGTTATACAGTGACAGACCTGTCTCCACCAGTACTGTACCCCAGTGTTATACAGTGACAGACCTGTCCCCACCAGTACTGTACCCCAGTGTTATACAGTGACAGACCTGTCCCCACCAGTACTGTACCACAGTGTTATACAGTGACAGACCTGTCCCCACCAGTACTGTACCACAGTGTTATACAGTGACATACCTGTCCCCACCAGTACTGTACCCCAGTGTTATACAGTGATAGACCTGTCCCCACCAGTACTGTCTCCCAGTGTTATACAGTGATAGACCTGTCCCCACCAGTACTGTCTCCCAGTGTTATACAGTGATAGACCTGTCCCCACCAGTACTGTACCTCAGTGTTATACAGTGATAGACCTGTCCCCACCAGTACTGTACCACAGTGTTATACAGTGATAGACCTGTCCCCACCAGTACTGTACCCCAGTGTTATACAGTGACAGACCTGTCCCCACCAGTACTGTCTCCCAGTGTTATACAGTGACAGACCAGTCCCCACCAGTACTGTACCTCAGTGTTATACAGTGATAGACCTGTCCCCACCAGTACTGTACCTCAGTGTTATACAGTGACAGACCTGTCCCCACCAGTACTGTACCACAGTATTATACAGTGACAGACCTGTCCCCACCAGTACTGTACCCCAGTGTTATACAGTGATAGACCTGTCCCCACCAGTACTGTACCCCAGTGTTATACAGTGACAGACCTGTCCCCACCAGTACTGTACCCCAGCGTTATACACTGACAGACCTGTCCCCACCAGTACTGTACCCCAGTGTTATACAGTGACAGACCTGTCGCCACCAGTACTGTACCTCAGTGTTATACAGTGACAGACAAGTCCCCACCAGTACTGTACCCCAGCGTTATACACTGACAGACCTGTCCCCACCAGTACTGTACCACAGTATTATACAGTGACAGACCTGTCCCCACCAGTACTGTACCCCAGTGTTATACAGTGACAGACCTGTCCCCACCAGTACTGTCTCCCAGTGTTATACAGTGACAGACCTGTCCCCACCAGTACTGTACCCCAGCGTTATACACTGACAGACCTGTCCCCACCAGTACTGTACCTCAGCGTTATACACTGAAAGACCTGTCCCCACCAGTACTGTACCCCAGTGTTATACAGTGACAGACCTGTCTCCACCAGTACTGTACCCCAGTGTTATACAGTGACAGACCTGTCCCCACCAGTACTGTCTCCCAGCGTTATACACTGACAGACCTGTCCCCACCAGTACTGTACCTCAGCGTTATACACTGACAGACCTGTCCCCACCAGTACTGTACCTCAGCGTTATACACTGACAGACCTGTCCCCACCAGTACTGTCTCCCAGTGTTATACAGTGACAGACCTGTCCCCACCAGTACTGTACCCCAGTGTTATACAGTGACAGACCTGTCCCCACCAGTACTGTCTCCCAGTGTTATACAGTGACAGACCTGTCCCCACCAGTACTGTACCCCAGCGTTATACACTGACAGACCTGTCCCCACCAGTACTGTACCTCAGCGTTATACACTGACAGACCTGTCCCCACCAGTACTGTACCCCAGTGTTATACAGTGACAGACCTGTCCCCACCAGTACTGTACCCCAGTGTTACACAGTGACAGACCTGTCCCCACCAGTACTGTACCCCAGTGTTATACACTGACAGACCTGTCCCCACCAGTACTGTACCCCAGTATTATACAGTGACAGACCTGTCCCCACCAGTACTGTACCCCAGTGTTACACAGTGACAGACCTGTCCCCACCAGTACTGTACCCCAGTGTTATACACTGACAGACCTGTCCCCACCAGTACTGTACCCCAGTATTATACAGTGACAGACCTGTCCCCACCAGTACTGTACCCCAGTGTTATACAGTGACAGACCTTTCCCCACCAGTACTGTACCACAGTGTTATACAGTGATAGACCTGTCCCCACCAGTACTGTACCACAGTATTATACAGTGACAGACCTGTCCCCACCAGTACTGTACCCCAGTGTTATACAGTGACAGACCTGTCCCCACCAGTACTGTACCACAGTATTATACAGTGACAGACCTGTCCCCACCAGTACTGTACCCCAGTGTTATACAGTGACAGACCTGTCCCCACCAGTACTGTACCACAGTATTATACAGTGACAGACCTGTCCTCACCAGTACTGTACCACAGTATTATACAGTGACAGACCTGTCCCCACCAGTACTGTACCACAGTATTATACAGTGACAGACCTGTCCCCACCAGTACTGTACCCCAGTGTTATACAGTGACAGACCTGTCCCCACCAGTACTGTACCCCAGTGTTATACAGTGACAGATCTGTCCCCACCAGTACTGTACCACAGTATTATACAGTGACAGACCTGTCCCCACCAGTACTGTACCAGTGTTATACAGTGATAGACCTGTCCCCACCAGTACTGTACCACAGTATTATACAGTGACAGACCTGTCCCCACCAGTACTGTACCCCAGTGTTATACAGTGACAGACCTGTCCCCACCAGTACTGTACCACAGTATTATACAGTGACAGACCTGTCCCCACCAGTACTGTACCCCAGTGTTATACAGTGACAGACCTGTCCCCACCAGTACTGTACCACAGTATTATACAGTGACAGACCTGTCCTCACCAGTACTGTACCACAGTATTATACAGTGACAGACCTGTCCCCACCAGTACTGTACCCCAGTGTTATACAGTGACAGACCTGTCCCCACCAGTACTGTACCCCAGTGTTATACAGTGACAGACCTGTCCCCACCAGTACTGTACCCCAGCGTTATACAGTGACAGACCTGTCCTCACCAGTACTGTCTCCCAGTGTTATACACTGACAGACCTGTCCCCACCAGTACTGTACCTCAGCGTTATACACTGACAGACCTGTCCCCACCAGTACTGTACCCCAGTGTTATACAGTGAAAGACCTGCCTCCACCAGTACTGTACCCCAGTGTTATACAGTGACAGACCTGTCCCCACCAGTACTGTCTCCCAGTGTTATACAGTGACAGACCTGTCCCCACCAGTACTGTACCCCAGCGTTATACACTGACAGACCTGTCCCCACCAGTACTGTACCTCAGCGTTATACACTGACAGACCTGTCCCCACCAGTACTGTACCCCAGTGTTATACAGTGAAAGACCTGTCTCCACCAGTACTGTACCCCAGTGTTATACAGTGACAGACCTGTCCCCACCAGTACTGTCTCCCAGTGTTATACACTGACAGACCTGTCCCCACCAGTACTGTACCTCAGCGTTATACACTGACAGACCTGTCCCCACCAGTACTGTCTCCCAGTGTTATACAGTGACAGACCTGTCCCCACCAGTACCGTCTCCCAGAGTTATACAGTGACAGACCTGTCCCCACCAGAACTGTACCCCAGCGTTATACACTGACAGACCTGTCCCCACCAGTACTGTACCCCAGTATTATACAGTGACAGACCTGTCCCCACCAGTACTGTACCTCAGCGTTATACACTGACAGACCTGTCCCCACCAGTACCGTACCTCAGCGTTATACACTGACAGACCTGTCCCCACCAGTACTGTACCCCAGCGTTATACATTGACAGACCTGTCCCCACCAGTACTGTACGCCAGTGTTACACAGTGACAGACCTGTCCCCACCAGTACTGTACCCCAGTGTTATACACTGACAGACCTGTCCCCACCAGTACTGTACCCCAGTATTATACAGTGACAGACCTGTCCCCACCAGTACTGTACCCCAGTGTTACACAGTGACAGACCTGTCCCCACCAGTACTGTACCCCAGTGTTATACACTGACAGACCTGTCCCCACCAGTACTGTACCCCAGTATTATACAGTGACAGACCTGTCCCCACCAGTATTGTACCCCAGTGTTATACAGTGACAGACCTGTCCCCACCAGTACTGTACCACAGTGTTATACAGTGACAGACCTGTCCCCACCAGTACTGTACCACAGTATTATACAGTGACAGACCTGTCCCCACCAGTACTGTACCCCAGTGTTATACAGTGACAGACCTGTCCCCACCAGTACTGTACCACAGTATTATACAGTGACAGACCTGTCCCCACCAGTACTGTACCCCAGTGTTATACAGTGACAGACCTGTCCCCACCAGTACTGTACCACAGTATTATACAGTGACAGACCTGTCCTCACCAGTACTGTACCACAGTATTATACAGTGACAGACCTGTCCCCACCAGTACTGTACCACAGTATTATACAGTGACAGACCTGTCCCCACCAGTACTGTACCAAAGTGTTATACAGTGACAGACCTGTCCCCACCAGTACTGTACCCCAGTGTTATACAGTGACAGACCTGTCCCCACCAGTACTGTACCACAGTATTATACAGTGACAGACCTGTCCCCACCAGTACTGTACCACAGTGTTATACAGTGATAGACCTGTCCCCACCAGTACTGTACCACAGTATTATACAGTGACAGACCTGTCCCCACCAGTACTGTACCCCAGTGTTATACAGTGACAGACCTGTCCCCACCAGTACTGTACCACAGTATTATACAGTGACAGACCTGTCCCCACCAGTACTGTACCCCAGTGTTATACAGTGACAGACCTGTCCCCACCAGTACTGTACCACAGTATTATACAGTGACAGACCTGTCCTCACCAGTACTGTACCACAGTATTATACAGTGACAGACCTGTCCCCACCAGTACTGTACCCCAGTGTTATACAGTGACAGACCTGTCCCCACCAGTACTGTACCCCAGTGTTATACAGTGACAGACCTGTCCCCACCAGTACTGTACCACAGTATTATACAGTGAAAGACCTGTCCTCACCAGTACTGTACCACAGTATTATACAGTGACAGACCTGTCCCCACCAGTACTGTACCCCAGTGTTATACAGTGACAGACCTGTCCCCACCAGTACTGTACCTCAGTGTTATACAGTGACAGACCTGTCCCCACCAGTACTGTACCTCAGTGTTATACACTGACAGACCTGTCCCCACCAGTACTGTACCACAGTATTATACAGTGACAGACCTGTCCCCACCAGTACTGTACCCCAGTGTTATACAGTGACAGACCTGTCCCCACCAGTACTGTCTCCCAGTGTTATACAGTGACAGACCTGTCCCCACCAGTACTGTACCCCAGCGTTATACACTGACAGACCTGTCCCCACCAGTACTGTACCTCAGCGTTATACACTGACAGACCTGTCCCCACCAGTACTGTACCCCAGCGTTATACACTGACAGACCTGTCCCCACCAGTACTGTACCCCAGTATTATACAGTGACAGACCTGTCCCCACCAGTACTGTACCTCAGCGTTATACACTGACAGACCTGTCCCCACCAGTACTGTACCTCAGCGTTATACACTGACAGACCTGTCCCCACCAGTACTGTACCCCAGCGTTATACAGTGACAGACCTGTCCCCACCAGTACTGTACGCCAGTGTTACACAGTGACAGACCTGTCCCCACATGTACTGTACCCCAGTGTTATACACTGACAGACCTGTCCCCACCAGTACTGTACCCCAGTATTATACAGTGACAGACCTGTCCCCACCAGTACTGTACCCCAGTGTTACACAGTGACAGACCTGTCCCCACCAGTACTGTCCCTCAGCGTTATACACTGACAGACCTGTCCCCACCAGTACTGTACCCCAGTGTTATACAGTGACAGACCTGTCTCCACCAGTACTGTACCCCAGTGTTATACAGTGACAGACCTGTCCCCACCAGTACTGTCTCCCAGTGTTATACAGTGACAGACCTGTCCCCACCAGTACTGTACCTCAGCGTTATACACTGACAGACCTGTCCCCACCAGTACTGTACCTCAGCGTTATACACTGACAGACCAGTCCCCACCAGTACTGTCTCCCAGTGTTATACAGTGACAGACCTGTCCCCACCAGTACTGTACCCCAGTGTTATACAGTGACAGACCTGTCCCCACCAGTACTGTCTCCCAGTGTTATACAGTGACAGACCTGTCCCCACCAGTACTGTACCCCAGCGTTATACACTGACAGACCTGTCCCCACCAGTACTGTACCCCAGTATTATACAGTGACAGACCTGTCCCCACCAGTACTGTACCTCAGCGTTATACACTGACAGACCTGTCCCCACCAGTACTGTACCTCAGCGTTATACACTGACAGACCTGTCCCCACCAGTACTGTACCACAGTATTATACAGTGACAGACCTGTCCCCACCAGTACTGTACCACAGTGTTATACAGTGATAGACCTGTCCCCACCAGTACTGTACCACAGTATTATACAGTGACAGACCTGTCCTCACCAGTACTGTACCACAGTATTATACAGTGACAGACCTGTCCCCACCAGTACTGTACCACAGTATTATACAGTGACAGTCCTGTCCCCACCAGTACTGTACCACAGTATTATACAGTGACAGACCTGTCCTCACCAGTACTGTACCACAGTATTATACAGTGACAGACCTGTCCCCACCAGTACTGTACCCCAGTGTTATACAGTGACAGACCTGTCCCCACCAGTACTGTACCACAGTATTATACAGTGACAGACCTGTCCCCACCAGTACTGTACCAGAGTGTTATACAGTGACAGACCTGTCCCCACCAGTACTGTACCACAGTATTATACAGTGACAGACCTGTCCCCACCAGTACTGTACCCCAGTGTTATACAGTGACAGTCCTGTCCCCACCAGTACTGTACCACAGTATTATACAGTGACAGACCTGTCCCCACCAGTACTGTACCACAGTGTTATACAGTGACAGACCTGTCCCCACCAGTACTGTACCACAGTATTATACAGTGACAGACCTGTCCCCACCAGTACTGTACCCCAGTGTTATACAGTGACAGTCCTGTCCCCACCAGTACTGTACCCCAGTGTTATACAGTGACAGACCTGTCCCCACCAGTACTGTACCCCAGTGTTATACAGTGACAGACCTGTCCCCACCAGTACTGTACCCCAGTCTTATACAGTGACAGTCCTGTCCCCACCAGTACTGTACCACAGTATTATGCAGTGACAGACCTGTCCCCACCAGTACTGTACCACAGTGTTATACAGTGACAGACCTGTCCCCACCAGTACTGTACCCCAGTGTTATACAGTGACAGACCTGTCTCCACCAGTACTGTACCCCAGTGTTATACAGTGACAGACCTGTCCCCACCAGTACTGTCTCCCAGTGTTATAAAGTGACAGACCTGTACCCACCAGTACTGTACCCCAGTGTTATACAGTGACAGACCTGTCCCCACCAGTACTGTACCCCAGCGTTATACACTGACAGACCTGTCCCCACCAGTACTGTACCTCAGCGTTATACACTGACAGACCTGTCCCCACCAGTACTGTACCTCAGCGTTATACACTGACAGACCTGTCCCCACCAGTACTGTCTCCCAGTGTTATACAGTGACAGACCTGTCCCCACCAGTACTGTACCCCAGTGTTATACAGTGACAGACCTGTCCCCACCAGTCCTGTCTCCCAGTGTTATACAGTGACAGACCTGTCCCCACCAGTACTGTACCCCAGCGTTATACACTGACAGACCTGTCCCCACCAGTACTGTACCTCAGCGTTATACACTGACAGACCTGTCCCCACCAGTACTGTACCTCAGCGTTATACACTGACAGACCTGTCCCCACCAGTACTGTACCACAGTGTTATACAGTGATAGACCTGTCCCCACCAGTACTGTACCACAGTGTTATACAGTGATAGACCTGTCCCCACCAGTACTGTACCACAGTATTATACAGTGACAGACCTGTCCCCACCAGTACTGTACCCCAGTGTTATACAGTGACAGACCTGTCCCCACCAGTACTGTACCCCAGTGTTATACAGTGACAGACCTGTCCCCACCAGTACTGTACCCCAGTGTTATACAGTGACAGACCTGTCCCCACCAGTACTGTACCACAGTATTATACAGTGACAGACCTGTCCTCACCAGTACTGTACCACAGTATTATACAGTGACAGACCTGTCCCCACCAGTACTGTACCCCAGTGTTATACAGTGACAGACCTGTCCCCACCAGTACTGTACCACAGTATTATACAGTGACAGACCTGTCCCCACCAGTACTGTACCACAGTATTATACAGTGACAGACCTGTCCTCACCAGTACTGTACCACAGTATTATACAGTGACAGACCTGTCCCCACCAGTACTGTACCACAGTATTATACAGTGACAGACCTGTCCTCACCAGTACTGTACCACAGTATTATACAGTGACAGACCTGTCCCCACCAGTACTGTACCCCAGTGTTATACAGTGACAGACCTGTCTCCACCAGTACTGTACCCCAGTGTTATACAGTGACAGACCTGTCCCCACCAGTACTGTCTCCCAGTGTTAGACAGTGACAGACCTGTCCCCACCAGTACTGTACCCCAGCGTTATACACTGACAGACCTGTCCCCACCAGTACTGTACCTCAGCGTTATACACTGACAGACCTGTCCCCACCAGTACTGTACCTCAGCGTTATACACTGACAGACCTGTCCCCACCAGTACTGTCTCCCAGTGTTATACAGTGACAGACCTGTCCCCACCAGTACTGTACCCCAGTGTTATACAGTGACAGACCTGTCCCCACCAGTACTGTCTCCCAGTGTTATACAGTGACAGACCTGTCCCCACCAGTACTGTACCCCAGCGTTATACACTGACAGACCTGTCCCCACCAGTACTGTACCTCAGCGTTATACACTGACAGACCTGTCCCCACCAGTACTGTACCCCAGTGTTATACAGTGACAGACCTGTCCCCACCAGTACTGTACCCCAGTGTTACACAGTGACAGACCTGTCCCCACCAGTACTGTACCCCAGTGTTATACACTGACAGACCTGTCCCCACCAGTACTGTACCCCAGTATTATACAGTGACAGACCTGTCCCCACCAGTACTGTACCCCAGTGTTACACAGTGACAGACCTGTCCCCACCAGTACTGTACCCCAGTGTTATACACTGACAGACCTGTCCCCACCAGTACTGTACCCCAGTATTATACAGTGACAGACCTGTCCCCACCAGTACTGTACCCCAGTGTTATACAGTGACAGACCTTTCCCCACCAGTACTGTACCACAGTGTTATACAGTGAAAGACCTGTCCCCACCAGTACTGTACCACAGTATTATACAGTGACAGACCTGTCCCCACCAGTACTGTACCCCAGTGTTATACAGTGACAGACCTGTCCCCACCAGTACTGTACCACAGTATTATACAGTGACAGACCTGTCCCCACCAGTACTGTACCCCAGTGTTATACAGTGACAGACCTGTCCCCACCAGTACTGTACCACAGTATTATACAGTGACAGACCTGTCCTCACCAGTACTGTACCACAGTATTATACAGTGACAGACCTGTCCCCACCAGTACTGTACCACAGTATTATACAGTGACAGACCTGTCCCCACCAGTACTGTACCCCAGTGTTACACAGTGACAGACCTGTCCCCACCAGTACTGTACCCCAGTGTTATACACTGACAGACCTGTCCCCACCAGTACTGTACCCCAGTATTATACAGTGACAGACCTGTCCCCACCAGTACTGTACCCCAGTGTTATACAGTGACAGACCTTTCCCCACCAGTACTGTACCACAGTGTTATACAGTGATAGACCTGTCCCCACCAGTACTGTACCACAGTATTATACAGTGACAGACCTGTCCCCACCAGTACTGTACCCCAGTGTTATACAGTGACAGACCTGTCCCCACCAGTACTGTACCACAGTATTATACAGTGACAGACCTGTCCCCACCAGTACTGTACCCCAGTGTTATACAGTGACAGACCTGTCCCCACCAGTACTGTACCACAGTATTATACAGTGACAGACCTGTCCTCACCAGTACTGTACCACAGTATTATACAGTGACAGACCTGTCCCCACCAGTACTGTACCCCAGTGTTATACAGTGACAGACCTGTCCCCACCAGTACTGTACCACAGTATTATACAGTGACAGACCTGTCCCCACCAGTACTGTACCCCAGTGTTATACAGTGACAGACCTGTCCCCACCAGTCCTGTACCACAGTATTATACAGTGACAGACCTGTCCTCACCAGTCCTGTACCACAGTATTATACAGTGACAGACCTGTCCCCACCAGTACTGTACCCCAGTGTTCTACAGTGACAGACCTGTCCCCACCAGTACTGTACCCCAGTGTTATACAGTGACAGACCTGTCCTCACCAGTACTGTACCCCAGTGTTATACAGTGACAGACCTGTCCCCACCAGTACTGTACCACAGTGTTATACAGTGACAGACCTGTCCCCACCAGTACTGTACCACAGTGTTATACAGTGACAGACCTGTCCCCACCAGTACTGTACCACAGTGTTATAGTGACAGACCTGTCCCCACCAGTACTGTATCCCAGTGTTATACACTGACAGACCTGTCCCCACCAGTACTGTACCACAGTGTTATACAGTGACAGACCTGTCCCCACCAGTACTGTACCACAGTGTTATACAGTGACAGACCTGTCCCCACTAGTACTGTACCACAGTGTTATACAGTGACAGACCTGTCCCCACCAGTACTGTACCCCAGTGTTATCCAGTGACAGACCTGTCCCCACCAGTACTGTACCACAGTGTTATACAGTGACAGACCTGTCCTCACCAGTACTGTACCACAGGATTATACAGTGACAGACCTGTCCCCACCAGTACTGTACCACAGTGTTATACAGTGACAGACCTGTCCTCACCAGTACTGTACCACAGTATTATACAGTGACAGACCTGTCCCCACCAGTACTGTACCACAGTGTTATACAGTGACAGACCTGTCCTCACCAGTACTGTACCACAGTATTATACAGTGACAGACCTGTCCCCACCAGTACTGTACCCCAGTGTTATACAGTGACAGACCTGTCCCCACCAGTACTGTCTCCCAGTGTTATACAGTGACAGACCTGTCCTCACCAGTACTGTACCCCAGTGTTATACAGTGACAGACCTGTCCCCACCAGTACTGTCTCCCAGTGTTATACAGTGACAGACCTGTCCTCACCAGTACTGTACCCCAGTGTTATACAGTGACAGACCTGTCCCCACCAGTACTGTCTCCCAGTGTTATACAGTGACAGACCTGTCCACACCAGTACTGTACCTCAGTGTTATACAGTGACAGACCTGTCCACACCAGTACTGTACCTCAGTGTTATACAGTGACAGACCTGTCCACACCAGTACTGTACCCCAGTGTTATACAGTGACAGACCTGTCCCCACCAGTACTGTACCTCAGTGTTATACAGTGACAGACCTGTCCACACCAGTACTGTACTCCAGTGTTATACAGTGACAGACCTGTCCCCACCAGTACTGTACCACAGTATTATACAGTGACAGACCTGTCCCCACCAGTACTGTACCCCAGTGTTATACAGTGACAGGCCTGTCCTCACCAGTACTGTACCACAGTGTTATACAGTGACAGACCTGTCCCCACCAGTACTGTACCCCAGTGTTATACAGTGACAGACCTGTCCCCACCAGTACTGTACCACAGTATTATACAGTGACAGACCTGTCCCCACCAGTACTGTACCACAGTGTTATACAGTGACAGACCTGTCCCCACCAGTACTGTACCCCAGTGTTATACAGTGACAGACCTGTCCTCACCAGTACTGTACCACAGTATTATACAGTGACAGACCTGTCCTCACCAGTACTGTACCCCAGTGTTATACAGTGACAGACCTGTCCTCACCAGTACTGTACCACAGTATTATACAGTGACAGACCTGTCCTCACCAGTACTGTACCCCAGTGTTATACAGTGACAGACCTGTCCCCACCAGTACTGTACCTCAGTGTTATACAGTGACAGACCTGTCCCCACCAGTACTGTACCCCAGTGTTATACAGTGACAGACCTGTCCTCACCAGTACTGTACCACAGTGTTATACAGTGACAGACCTGTCCCCACCAGTACTGTACCCCAGTGTTATACAGTGACAGACCTGTCCCCACCAGTACTGTACCACAGTATTATACAGTGACAGACCTGTCCCCACCAGTACTGTACCACAGTGTTATACAGTGACAGACCTATCCCCACCAGTACTGTACCCCAGTGTTATACAGTGACAGACCTGTCCTCACCAGTATTGTACCACAGTATTATACAGTGACAGACCTGTCCTCACCAGTACTGTACCACAGTATTATACAGTGACAGACCTGTCCCCACCAGTACTGTACCACAGTATTATACAGTGACAGACCTGTCCCCACCAGTACTGTACCACAGTATTATACAGTGACAGACCTGTCCCCACCAGTACTGTACCTCAGTGTTATACAGTGACAGACCTGTCCCCACCAGTACTGTACCACAGTATTATACAGTGACAGACCTGTCCTCACCAGTATTGTACCACAGTATTATACAGTGACAGACCTGTCCCCACCAGTACTGTACCACAGTATTATACAGTGACAGACCTGTCCCCACCAGTACTGTACCACAGTATTATACAGTGACAGACCTGTCCCCACCAGTACTGTACCACAGTATTATACAGTGACAGACCTGTCCCCACCAGTACTGTACCTCAGTGTTATACAGTGACAGACCTGTCCCCACCAGTACTGTACCTCAGTGTTATACAGTGACAGACCTGTCCCCACCAGTACTGTACCCCAGTGTTATACAGTGACAGACCTGTCCCACCAGTACTGTACCCCAGTGTTATACAGTGACAGACCTGTCCTCACCAGTACTGTACCCCAGTGTTATACAGTGACAGACCTGTCCCCACCAGTACTGTACCGCAGTGTTATACAGTGACAGACCTGTCCCCACCAGTACTGTACCCCAGTGTTATACAGTGACAGACCTGTCCCCACCAGTACTGTACCCCAGTGTTATACAGTGACAGACCTGTCCCCACCAGTACTGTACCACAGTGTTATACAGTGACAGACCTGTCCCCACCAGTACTGTACCCCAGTGTTATACAGTGACAGACCTGTCCCCACCAGTACTGTACCCCAGTGTTATACAGTGACAGACCTGTCCCCACCAGTACTGTACCCAGTGTTATACAGTGACAGACCTGTCCCCACCAGTACTGTACCCCAGTGTTATACAGTGACAGATCTGTCCCCACCAGTACTGTACCCCAGTATTATACAGTGACAGACCTGTCCCCACCAGTACTGTACCACAGTGTTATACAGTGACAGACCTGTCCCCACCAGTACTGTACCCCAGTGTTATACAGACAGACCTGTCCCCACCAGTACTGTACCCCAGTGTTATACAGTGACAGACCTGTCCCCACCAGTACTGTACCACAGTATTATACAGTGACAGACCTGTCCCCACCAGTACTGTACCACAGTATTATACAGTGACAGACCTGTCCCCACCAGTACTGTACCCCAGTGTTATACAGTGACAGACCTGCCCCCACCAGTACTGTACCACAGTGTTATACAGTGACAGACCTGTCCCCACCAGTACTGTACCACAGTGTTATACAGTGACAGACCTGTCCCCACCAGTACTGTACCACAGTGTTATACAGTGACAGACCTGTCCCCACCAGTACTGTATCCCAGTGTTATACACTGACAGACCTGTCCCCACCAGTACTGTACCACAGTGTTATACAGTGACAGACCTGCCCCCACCAGTACTGTACCACAGTGTTATACAGTGACAGACCTGCCCCCACCAGTACTGTACCACAGTGTTATACAGTGACAGACCTGTCCCCACCAGTACTGTACCCCAGTGTTATACAGACAGACCTGTCCCCACCAGTACTGTACCCCAGTGTTATACAGTGACAGACCTGTCCCCACCAGTACTGTACCACAGTATTATACAGTGACAGACCTGTCCCCACCAGTACTGTACCACAGTATTATACAGTGACAGACCTGTCCCCACCAGTACTGTACCACAGTGTTATACAGTGACAGACCTGTCCCCACCAGTACTGTACCACAGTATTATACAGTGACAGACCTGTCCCCACCAGTACTGTACCACAGTATTATACAGTGACAGACCTGTCCCCACCAGTACTGTACCACAGTATTATACAGTGACAGACCTGTCCCCACCAGTACTGTACCCCAGTGTTATACAGTGACAGACCTGTCCCCACCAGTACTGTACCACAGTATTATACAGTGACAGACCTGTCCCCACCAGTACTGTACCACAGTATTATACAGTGACAGACCTGTCCCCACCAGTACTGTACCACAGTGTTATACAGTGACAGACCTATCCTCACCAGTACTGTACCACAGTATTATACAGTGACAGACCTGTCCCCACCAGTACTGTACCACAGTGTTATACAGTGACAGACCTGTCCTCACCAGTACTGTACCCCAGTGTTATACAGTGACAGACCTGTCCCCACCAGTACTGTACCCCAGTGTTATACACTGACAGACCTGTCCCCACCAGTACTGTACCACAGTATTATACAGTGACAGACCTGTCCCCACCAGTACTGTACCCCAGTGTTATACAGTGACAGACCTGTCCCCACCAGTACTGTACCACAGTATTATACAGTGACAGACCTGTCCCCACCAGTACTGTACCCCAGTGTTATACAGTGACAGACCTGTCCCCACCAGTACTGTCTCCCAGTGTTATACAGTGACAGACCTGTCCTCACCAGTACTGTACCCCAGTGTTATACAGTGACAGACCTGTCCCCACCAGTACTGTCTCCCAGTGTTATACAGTGACAGACCTGTCCTCACCAGTACTGTACCCCAGTGTTATACAGTGACAGACCTGTCCCCACCAGTACTGTACCACAGTGTTATACAGTGACAGACCTGTCCCCAC
Source organism: Heterodontus francisci (assembly GCF_036365525.1). NCBI lineage: Eukaryota > Metazoa > Chordata > Chondrichthyes > Heterodontiformes > Heterodontidae > Heterodontus > Heterodontus francisci. The sequence continues at coordinate 19,993,224 of NC_090416.1, forward strand.
CAGTACTGTACCACAGTGTTATACAGTGACAGACCTGTCCCCACCAGTACTGTACCACAGTGTTATACAGTGACAGACCTGTCCCCACCAGTACTGTATCCCAGTGTTATACACTGACAGACCTGTCCCCACCAGTACTGTACCACAGTGTTATACAGTGACAGACCTGTCCCCACCAGTACTGTACCACAGTGTTATACAGTGACAGACCTGTCCCCACTAGTACTGTACCACAGTGTTATACAGTGACAGACCTGTCCCCACCAGTACTGTACCCCAGTGTTATCCAGTGACAGACCTGTCCCCACCAGTACTGTACCACAGTGTTATACAGTGACAGACCTGTCCTCACCAGTACTGTACCACAGTATTATACAGTGACAGACCTGTCCCCACCAGTACTGTACCACAGTGTTATACAGTGACAGACCTGTCCTCACCAGTACTGTACCACAGTATTATACAGTGACAGACCTGTCCCCACCAGTACTGTACCACAGTGTTATACAGTGACAGACCTGTCCTCACCAGTACTGTACCACAGTATTATACAGTGACAGACCTGTCCCCACCAGTACTGTACCCCAGTGTTATACAGTGACAGACCTGTCCCCACCAGTACTGTCTCCCAGTGTTATACAGTGACAGACCTGTCCTCACCAGTACTGTACCCCAGTGTTATACAGTGACAGACCTGTCCCCACCAGTACTGTCTCCCAGTGTTATACAGTGACAGACCTGTCCTCACCAGTACTGTACCCCAGTGTTATACAGTGACAGACCTGTCCCCACCAGTACTGTCTCCCAGTGTTATACAGTGACAGACCTGTCCACACCAGTACTGTACCTCAGTGTTATACAGTGACAGACCTGTCCCCACCAGTACTGTCTCCCAGTGTTATACAGTGACAGACCTGTCCACACCAGTACTGTACCACAGTATTATACAGTGACAGACCTGTCCCCACCAGTACTGTACCCCAGTGTTATACAGTGACAGACCTGTCCCCACCAGTACTGTCTCCCAGTGTTATACAGTGACAGACCTGTCCTCACCAGTACTGTACCCCAGTGTTATACAGTGACAGACCTGTCCCCACCAGTACTGTACCCCAGTGTTATACAGTGACAGACCTGTCCACACCAGTACTGTACCCCAGTGTTATACAGTGACAGACCTGTCCCCACCAGTACTGTACCCCAGTGTTATACAGTGACAGACCTGTCCACACCAGTACTGTACCCCAGTGTTATACAGTGACAGACCTGTCCCCACCAGTACTGTACCCCAGTGTTATACAGTGACAGACCTGTCCCCACCAGTACTGTACCCCAGTGTTATACAGTGACAGACCTGTCCCCACCAGTACTGTACCCCAGTGTTATACAGTGACAGACCTGTCCCCACCAGTACTGTACCCCAGTGTTATACAGTGACAGACCTGTCCCCACCAGTACTGTACCCCAGTGTTATACAGTGACAGACCTGTCCCCACCAGTACTGTACCCCAGTGTTATACAGTGACAGACCTGTCCCCACCAGTACTGTACCCCAGTGTTATACAGTGACAGACCTGTCCCCACCAGTACTGTACCCCAGTGTTATACAGTGACAGACCTGTCCCCACCAGTACTGTACCTCAGTGTTATACAGTGACAGACCTGTCCCCACCAGTACTGTACCCCAGTGTTATACAGTGACAGACCTGTCCCCACCAGTACTGTACCTCAGTGTTATACAGTGACAGACCTGTCCCCACCAGTACTGTACCCCAGTGTTATACAGTGACAGACCTGTCCCCACCAGTACTGTACCCCAGTGTTATACAGTGACAGACCTGTCCCCACCAGTACTGTACCACAGTGTTATACAGTGACAGACCTGTCCCCACCAGTACTGTACCCCAGTGTTATACAGTGACAGACCTGTCCCCACCAGTACTGTACCACAGTGTTATACAGTGACAGACCTGTCCCCACCAGTACTGTACCCCAGTGTTATACAGTGACAGACCTGTCCCCACCAGTACTGTACCCCAGTGTTATACACTGACGGACCTGTCCCCACCAGTACTGTACCCCAGTGTTATACAGTGACAGACCTGTCCCCACCAGTACTGTACCTCAGTGTTATACAGTGACAGACCTGTCCCCACCAGTACTGTACCACAGTGTTATACACTGACGGACCTGTCCCCACCAGTACTGTACCCCAGTGTTATACAGTGACAGACCTGTCCCCACCAGTACTGTACCACAGTGTTATACAGTGACAGACCTGTCCCCACCAGTACTGTACCACAGTGTTATACAGTGACAGACCTGTCCCCACCAGTACTGTACCCCAGTGTTATACAGTGACAGACCTGTCCCCACCAGTACTGTACCCCAGTGTTATACACTGACGGACCTGTCCCCACCAGTACTGTACCCCAGTGTTATACACTGACAGACCTGTCCCCACCAGTACTGTACCACAGTGTTATACAGTGACAGACCTGTCCCCACCAGTACTGTACCCCAGTGTTATACAGTGACAGACCTGTCCCCACCAGTACTGTACCCCAGTGTTATACACTGACAGACCTGTCCCCACCAGTACTGTACCACAGTGTTATACAGTGACAGACCTGTCCCCACCAGTACTGTACCCCAGTGTTATACAGTGACAGACCAGTCCCCACCAGTACTGTACCCCAGTGTTATACAGTGACAGACCTGTCCCCACCAGTACTGTACCACAGTGTTATACAGTGACAGATCTGTCCCCACCAGTACTGTATCCCAGTGTTATACAGTGACAGACCAGTCCCCACCAGTACTGTACCCCAGTGTTATACAGTGACAGACCTGTCCCCACCAGTACTGTACCACAGTATTATACAGTGACAGACCTGTCCCCACCAGTACTGTACCCCAGTGTTATACAGTGACAGACCTGTCCCCACCAGTACTGTACCACAGTGTTATACAGTGACAGACCTGTCCCCACCAGTACTGTATCCCAGTGTTATACAGTGACAGACCAGTCCCCACCAGTACTGTACCCCAGTGTTATACAGTGACAGACCTGTCCCCACCAGTACTGTACCACAGTATTATACAGTGACAGACCTGTCCCCACCAGTACTGTACCCCAGTGTTATACAGTGACAGACCAGTCCCCACCAGTACTGTACCCCAGTGTTATACAGTGACAGACCTGTCCCCACCAGTACTGTACCCCAGTGTTATACACTGACAGACCTGTCCCCACCAGTACTGTACCCCAGTGTTATACAGTGACAGACCAGTCCCCACCAGTACTGTACCACAGTGTTATACAGTGACAGACCTGTCCCCACCAGTACTGTACCCCAGTGTTATACAGTGACAGACCAGTCCCCACCAGTACTGTACCACAGTGTTATACAGTGACAGACCTGTCCCCACCAGTACTGTACCCCAGTGTTATACACTGACAGACCTGTCCCCACCAGTACTGTACCCCAGTGTTATACAGTGACAGACCAGTCCCCACCAGTACTGTACCCCAGTGTTATACACTGACAGACCTGTCCCCACCAGTACTGTACCACAGTGTTATACAGTGACAGACCTGTCCCCACCAGTACTGTACCCCAGTGTTATACACTGACAGACCTGTCCCCACCAGTACTGTACCCCAGTGTTATACAGTGACAGACCAGTCCCCACCAGTACTGTACCCCAGTGTTATACACTGACAGACCTGTCCCCACCAGTACTGTACCACAGTGTTATACAGTGACAGACCTGTCCCCACCAGTACTGTACTCCAGTGTTATACACTGACAGACCTGTCCCCACCAGTACTGTACCCCAGTGTTATACAGTGACTGACCTGTCCCCACCAGTACTGTACCCCAGTGTTATACACTGACAGACCTGTCCCCACCAGTACTGTACCCCAGTGTTATACAGTGACAGACCAGTCCCCACCAGTACTGTACCCCAGTGTTATACAGTGACTGACCTGTCCCCACCAGTACTGTACCCCAGTATTATACAGTGACAGACCTGTCCCCACCAGTACTGTACCCCAGTGTTATACAGTGACAGACCAGTCCCCACCAGTACTGTACCCCAGTGTTATACAGTGACTGACCTGTCCCCACCAGTACTGTACCCCAGTGTTATACACTGACAGACCTGTCCCCACCAGTACTGTACCCCAGTGTTATACAGTGACAGACCAGTCCCCACCAGTACTGTACCCCAGTGTTATACAGTGACAGACCTGTCCCCACCAGTACTGTACCTCAGTGTTATACAGTGACAGATTGATCTGATCTTCCTGATACCAGCTCCAGTATTCAGGTTTGCTGTTGAATTCAGTGAGGGGCGGATTGGAGCCTCAGAACAGGCCGAGTGTGAGGAGAGGCCCCGGGTTGGGAGTGCCTGGGCGGCCCCGATCCTGAGAGCTAGGCCCCGGCTTTGCCAGCACCGGCCCAGGGGCCGGCTGTCCCTCAGCCGCTTACCCGCGAGTTGTTGATCTCCATCATCACCTCCTCGAAGGCCGCCGTCTCCTCCGCCTGTTTCTGGTTGTGGAGGGCGATCTTCTCGCTGAATTTCCGCGGGTTGTTGCCGGCCGCCATGTTGATGGCGATTTTTTTTCCCCTTGAGGGAAGCGGCGCAGGCGGGGAGGCGAAGCTGCGAGTGGCCCAATTATTCGCGTCAAAACAAGGGGCAGGTCGGCGGGCGGGCGGGCAAGACAAATAACACAGGAAGTACCCTCCCGCTCGCGCAGGGCACCGCGGGAGCTGTAGTGTTTCCCGCCTTCTGGCTCGCTTGCTGTCACCTCTTCTGGACTACAACTCCCAGTCCTCCCCGGGGCGGTCACGCCTCCTCCCTGAATTCACTCGCCGCACAGGAAGTGGGCGGTTGCTACCATCACCCCGGATGCATTCTGGATGTTGTAGTTCAGCCCCTGCCCTGCTGTCTGGTTCAGATTGGGAGAGAAGGGGCTGGAAAACTGCAATCGCTCAAATGCTTTACAAGTTATTTAAAATACAATTTTAATGCTTTGCTGTTACTTATAAATGCAGCATGCGGGTTCCTGTCGTTTGACCTGAGAAAGTGTGTCAACCCCTGGCAGCATATCATCATTGCTCAATGTTTAATGTGAGAGTGAGACCAGCCTGTGTCAAGGACTGAATTCCTAATAATGTCTAACCAGAGAGGGCAGGGCAGGGCAGATGCACACTCTAAATGAAGCTGGTGACTACTGCACAGAACACCACTCAGCATTGTATCTGAAGCCTTGTCAAATGTTTTTGTTGAAGGGTCACTGACCTGAAACATTAACTCTGCTTCTCTCTCCACAGCTGCTACCAGACCTGCTGAGTATTTCCAGCACTGTGTGTTTTATTTTTAATTTTAGATTTCTAACATCTGCAGTATTTTGCTTTCATCTCACGCCTGGGTATCCGTAATCCTATAAACACCCAGCCCGACCCTTCTGTTAGATCCCAACCTGTAACTCACCCCCCAGGTGTGTTACTCTGTGTGTTAACTATTAATGTTCAATATTGTTGGATTTCAAATTTCTTACTTTACAATTGGAGAGCACAATCCATGTATCTACTTATAGCGAGAAATGTATTTTGTTTGACAATCTCTGTATGCTATGGTGAGACATGCTGACGAATGGATACTCTATGCTGGTAACATTGTGTTGAATACATTCGATGCTCTGTATCTTTTCGTAAACCGCAACACATCTGACACCTCGATACAAAGCACTTCCGGAGGGCGAGAACTTTGTGTCAGTGTTTAGTTTAATTTAGAGATACAGCACTGAAACAGGCCCTTCGGCCCACCGAGTCTGTGCCGACCATCAACCACCCATTTCTACTAATCCTACCCTAATTCCATATTCCTACCACATCACCACCTGTCGCTATATTTCCCTACCACCTACCTATACTAGGGGCAATTTATAATAGTCAATTAACCCATCACCCTGCAAGTCTTTTGGCTTGTGGGAGGAAACCGGAGCACCCGGAGGAAACCCACGCAGACACAGGGAGAACTTGCAAACTCCACACAGGCAGTACCCAGAATTGAACCCGGGTCACTGGAGCTGTGAGGCTGTGGTGCTAACCACAACCGCTCTGTTGCTGTTGATTCGCAGAGTTCTCCTTGCACTGTTTCTACTGAAATCAGTTAACTCCCCACCGACTAGGAACATCGGACGCGAGTAATTTCAATAAACTGATCCAGGAACCTGTGTGTGAGAAAGAGACACAAAGATAGCAGAAGACAGAGTAAGCTGCGTGTGAGAGAAAGACAGAAAGGGAGCCGAGCCGAAGTTAAAAGCTGTCAAAAGTATTTTTTTTTTTTTAAAGTGATATTTTCATGTAAAAAGCTTCATGAAACAGTTCAATGATTTCTTGGAAGTCCGTTATCTAGGTGCTACTTCATGCCAAAAGCACTCCCTCTAAACATAGAGAGGTGAGTTATATTGAACTTAAAAGGCACTCAAGCTTTTTAAAGATTTTTATTTCTTTTGAAAATCTATACAAAATGGTGTTACATTTATACAAAATGTGTCTTAAGAAAAGCAGCAGAATTAGCTGTATTACAATCTCACCCAGCAACTGGCAAATATAAAGCTGAAAACTTTCTTTTAAATATCATTTATACATGGGATTTTAAAAATAGATCACAGCCCAATCTTCCAGGGTTAGGCTGAAAGACTGGTGGATGAAGTTACCGAGTGTGGGACAGGGGACAGCTACCCAGTACCAGAGAATAAAGACCTACATTCAGGTTTCACAAGGCTGATTCCTCACACCAGGGATCTGAAAACCTTGGCTTTTTCCCTGCCTTAGAAGAATGTATCCAAGATGATCATGGAGCAGGAAGCCAGATGGTTAATCGAAAGGGTAGATGTGAGAAAATATTAAATGTAAGTTGAGTGAGTAAGACTAGGATACAGAATCAAAGGCAGATTTAGGAAGAATATTGGGAGGTATCTCTGTGGGGAGATGGGTCAGCACATGGAATGGTAGATCAGTGGAATACTTTAAAAATCAACTGGATGTTGCTTTACCGGGAGGAGAATAAAAAAATAGGGAAGTTGACAGTTGGCAGGACAAGAGCAAAGACTCACTCTGCTCCCAACATTGACATCACGTCACCAAAATCCACAACTTATTCTGCCACATCTACCCTGCAACAACAGGGACTCAGCAGCAGGAACCCTGGCTGATTTCCCCCCTCACTCTGACCCAGGGGTCACTGGACAGTGACCAGGAGCAGGAACCCTGGCTGATTTCCCCCTCTCTCTAACCCAGGGGTCAGTGGACAGTGATCAGGAGCAGGAACCCTGGCTGATTTCCCCCTCTCTCTAACCCAGGGGTCAATGGACAGTGATCAGGAGCAGGAACCCTGGCTGATTTCCCCCTCTCTCTAACCCAGGGGTCACTAGACAGTGATCAGGAGCAGGAACCCTGACTGATTTCCCCCTCTCTCTAACCCAGGGGTCAGTGAACAGTGATCAGGAACAGGAACCCTGGCTGATTTCCCCCTCTCTCTAACCCAAGGGTCAGTGATCAGGAACAGGAACCCTGACTGATTTCCCCCTCTCTCTAACCCAGGGGTCAGTGGACAGTGATCAGGAGCAGGAAACCTGGCTGATTTCCCCCTCTCTCTAACCCAAGGGTCAGTGATCAGGAACAGGAACCCTGACTGATTTCCCCCTCTCTCTTACCCAGGGGTCACTGGACAGTGATCAGGAGCAGAAACCCTGACTGATTTCCCCCTCTCTCTTCCCCAGGGGTCACTGGACAGTGATAAGGAGCAGGAACCCTGGCTGATTTCCCCCTCTCTCTCTCTTACCCAGGGGTCACTGGACAGTGATCAGGAGCAGGAACCCTGACTGATTTCCCCCTCTCTCTAACCCAGGGGTCACTGGACAGTGATCAGGAGCAGGAACCCTGGCTGATTTCCCCCTCTCTCTAACCCAGGGGTCACTGGACAGTGATCAGGAGCAGGAACCCTGGCTGATTTCCCCCTCTCTCTAACCCAGGGGTCAGTGGACAGTGATCAGGAGCAGGAACCCTGGCTGATTTCCCCCTCTCTCTAACCCAGGGGTCAGTGGACAGTGATCAGGAACAAAAGCCCTGACTGATTTCCCCCTCTCTCTAACCCAGGGGTCAGTGGACAGTGATCAGGAACAGGAACCCTGGCTGATTTCCCCCTCTCTCTAACCCAGGGGTCACTGGACAGTGATCAGGAGCAGGAACCCTGGCTGATTTCCCCCTCTCTCTAACCCAGGGGTCACTGGACAGTGATCAGGAACAGGAACCCTGACTGATTTCCCCCCCTCTCTCTCTAACCCAGGGGCCAGTGGACAGTGATCAGGAACAGGAACCCTGGCTGATTTCCCCCTCTCTCTAACCCAGGGGTCACTGGACAGTGATCAGGAGCAGGAACCCTGGCTGATTTCCCCCTCTCTCTAACCCAGGGGTCACTGGACAGTGATCAGGAGCAGGAACCCTGACTGATTTCCCCCTCTCTCTAACCCAGGGGTCAATGGACAGTGATCAGGAGCAGGAACCCTGGCTGATTTCCCCCACTCTCTAACCCAGGGGTCAGTGGACAGTGATCAGGAACAGGAACCCTGACTGATTTCCCCCTCTCTCTCTAACCCAGGGGCCAGTGGACAGTGATCAGGAACAGGAACCCTGACTGATTTCCCCCTCTCTCTAACCCAGGGGTCAATGGACAGTGATCAGGAGCAGGAACCCTGGCTGATTTCCCCCACTCTCTAACCCAGGGGTCAGTGGACAGTGATCAGGAACAGGAACCCTGACTGATTTCCCCCTCTCTCTCTAACCCAGGGGCCAGTGGACAGTGATCAGGAACAGGAACCCTGGCTGATTTCCCCCTCTCCCTAACCCAGGGGTCAGTGGACAGTGATCAGGAACAGGAATCCTGACTGATTTCCCCCTCTCTCTAACCCAGTGGTTTGTGCGGAGCAGGTTGAATGCAAAGCATACTATTAAATGTTACAATCCAGTACAGTACTGCAGTGAGCTACCCAAACTTCATAAATATCTTAATCTAGTTTCAAAATGCCACTGATGTTTACCAAAATAGAGGAAGTTATTGAAAAAGCTAATCTTTCATAAACAGCATATTTAGTTAAAAAATATTTAGCCTCTCTTTCCCTATTCGACCTCTCTCAGCTTTTGTATCAATGGAGTTTACATAATAAACAGCAGAGTGTTTCTAGAGAGGACACACTCATTTATCACCAGTTCCACAGCATAATACATGGGAAGAGTGCGAATGGCAATTCAGCCTGAGGCTTCCCCGGGGGGGGGAGAGGGGGTGGAGGGAGAGGGTTAATGTTCCAGCTCAATTAGAATTGAGAAAAGATCATTTATCGGAATCATTAACCCCATCTCTCTCTCTCTACAGATGCTGCCTGACCTGCTGAGTGTTTTGCAGCATTTTCTGTTTTGAATTTTAGATTACCAGCTCCTGCAGTATTTTTCTTGTGTCTCAGCCACTTCTCTTCCTGGCTTGTTACCCAGAACTTTAATCTCAGCCCAGTATATTTCACCAATAGGCTGCTGTTTTTGAAAAGGTTTTGGACCAATTCTGAATCTTCAATTAGTGGACGAGACCCTGTCCCCTACAAATCTCAGCAGCATGGTTTGCACAGCTGTTAAGATCCAGCTGTTTTCACCAACACAAGTTCCATCACTTCAAAAGTGATTAAATTGCTAAAGCACTTTCAGATGTGGCTGCTTGATCAGCTGAGATATAAATGTAACTATTAATGTTTGCAATGTCCAGGGTGTAATTCTAGTTACACAATATGCATGATAATCTCAACAGGTCTGAGCTCAGATGTACAAAGTTTGGAGGGGGAAGGTGGAGATGGATTAGGACCAGAAACATGTCCCATTATTAAACCTAATGGACTGGAGGAGTTAGGTACTGTTATAGTAGCTTTCTGTGCCACTGGGAGGAGGTCCATTATCAATCAATCCAGCTGCCTGACAGTCTCCAGCTCCACACCCCACACCTTTACAAAGTAGTATCTCAAAGCAGAAATCATAGTTAACAGTCTTCCAAGTTTAATGAGAATGGGAATCCCTTTCAAAGTAAATGCTTGGAAGTATTCTGCTGCTGAACACTTTTTAAAGGATAACAATTCTCCTGCACTATAGCCGGAGGTCACAGACCCCACTCCCAAACAGATCCTGAATTCCTGGTTCCATGTTTGCTAAATACAGCCGTCTGGAATGAAACAGAGAAAAGTCTAAGCACTGGACCCAAGATGTACATTGGCCCCCAACAGTCAGCTACTCACTGAGGTACTTGGTTTCAAGCTCACCATCATGCACAGCCCGTGCCTGCATAGCAAAGGAGCCAGTGCCAGGAAAGCTGCCTCCCTTCCTCCCTCACCCAGTGATGGAGCAATGAAGCATGTTTCCCATTTCCCACAGTCACATTACTCTAGTCAATGCTCTGTGATGTGGTCCTCCTGCCCATTCGTGACTAGCTCGAGACAGCCCATAATACCTCACTGGAGGGGAATGCCACCTATCTACGTGGGGGCTGGGGTTAAATCCATGCAAATTTATTCAGTATTGACTTTGGACACGGAAATGCCAGCAATGTTGCGAATGGGACTGCAGGCAGTCCTTGAAACTATCAACTCCATCTAATCACAGCCACTGCACTTTGATTCCTTGTGCAATAACAGAGAAGCCAGCATTTGCAGAATCATTCTGGAAGTAGCTGGTCGACTCTGACATTAGACTTTCAGTGTGGGCACGGAAATGGGAAAAGGAAATGGAATTTGGAGTTTGAGAGGGAACACGGGAATTATGGAAGGTTGAGTGACTTGAGTAAGGTTTATGGGATTTTGAAAGGAACTTACGAGTGGGCAGGGAAAGAGCACAAGAGCAGCAAGAAAGCGAGCGTGCGAGAGAGAGAATTTTCTGTTGATGGGCGAAGGGGATATAAACTTTAAAATCAGAGCCAGTCCAGTCAGGAGAGGGGTTAAGAAAGACTTCTTCACAGAAAGGGTGGTAGAATGCATGGAACACTCTCCCACTAGAAGCAAGCTCACTTAATAATTTCAAAGCGGAGATGGATAGATTTACGCTAGTATTAAGAGATATGGAGCCAAGGCCGGTAGATGGAGTTAGTCAGCCATAATCTGATTGAATGATGAATGGATCTACTCCCAGAACAATACTTCCTGAAAGGGAACTGAAATGTGAGGTTAAAATGCTGGTGGAGGGAAGGGTTAAGCATAGTTCAATTGGAGCTGGAGCTGACTGAGCTGGTGATCGTTGATGCACATGTAAACAATCCATCACGTTCACAGTCCTTACACCTTAATGAAGAGAGCCCCAGCGACCAGGGAAAACCCAAGGATCAACATGATGACTTTGCAGATTCGCTGATAGGAGGAGTTGAGCTCATGTGGCAGGATCTCCAGGAAGGTGATGTAGATAAAGGTTCCCGTGGCCACTCCCTCCAGCACACTGCGGACTAGCTGGTGGCTGGAATCCTCAGTCAGGACGATGCCCAGCCCAATCCCTAGGGGGGACATGACAGCGAAGGTGACAATGCAGCAGACCACTGCCGTCCACTTCAGCCGGCTCTGCACCAGTTTCAGGGTCAGGCTGAAGGCAATGATGCACTTGTGGACTGAGAGGGCGATGCAGATCTCCACCACCTTGGAGCTGGCCTCCTGGAGCCCCACGGCCAGCCCTTCAAATACAGAGTGCAGAGAGAGTGCCAGGACCAGGACGAAGCAACGGATGGCAGAGTGGGAGTTGAAGTCCACATGCAGGTGCGGCCCGGCCTCCTCGCGATGAGACCCGCTCTCACCCAGGCCGAGGTGATGCTGCGAGCGCAGGTTCCCGCTGGTCGAGCTGCCCAGCAATGCCCGGGTCTCCTCAAGGTTGCTCGATTGATCCTGGTATGTCAGCACAATCTGCTCCATGATCAGGACCAGGAAGAAGCCCATCGCAATAATGAACTCTGGCAGCGGGAACTGCAGCTGTAACACACAGAAAAACATAACGGAGTACAGAGCAAGCTGTGAGACACACACAGTGCGGAGCAGTCTGACAGGCACACCTGCGCGCGCACACAGTGCGGAGCAGTCTGACACGCACACAGCAAGTACGGAGCAATACCAGGTTTGGTTCACAGGGCAGATCCAGCACAGGTTAGATACAGATCTCTGGACAGTATCAAGGGAGCTTTACTCTGTATCTAACTCCATACTGTACCTGTCCTGGGAGTGTTTGATGGGGACAGTGTAGAGGGAGCTTTACTCTGTATCTAACCCCGTGCTGTTCCTGTCCTGGGAGTGTTTGATGGGGACAGTGTAGAGGGAGCTTTACTCTGTATCTAACCCCATGCTGTAACTGCCACCTCCATCGTGACACCAAACATGTCTTTCTCTCTCCTTGCAACATTCCCAAGGGACTGTTCCCTCCACCCCTCTGTCACCCCCCAACATTTTCTACCTTTCCTATGACACCTTTCCATGCAATCGCAGGAATTGCAACACCTGCCCTTTTACCTCCTCCTTTCTCACCATCCGAGACCCTAAGCACTCCTTGCAAATGAAATAGCAATTTACTTGTACTGCTTTCAATGTAGTATACCGTATTCGCTGCTCACAATGCGGTCTCCTCTACATCAGGGAGACTAAACGCAGACTGGGTGACTGCTTTGTGGAACACCTCCATTCAGTCTGCAAATGTGGCGCAGTGGTTAGCACTGCAGCCTCACTGCTCCAGGGACCCGGGTTCGATTCTGGGTACTGCCTGTGCGGAGTTTGCAAGTTCTCCCTGTGTCTGCGTGGGTTTTCTCCGGGTGCTCCGGTTTCCTCCCACATCCAAAAGACTTGCAGGTGATGGGTAAATTGGCTGTTATAAATTGCCCCTAGTGTAGGTAGGTGGTAGGGAATATGGGATTACTGTAGGGTTAGTATAAATGGGTGGTTGTTGGTTGGCACAGACTCGGTGGGCCGAAGGGCCTGTTTCAGTGCTGTATCTCTAAACTAAACTAAAAAATAAAATAAATAAAAATAAAAATGTGAACCGAGCTTCCTGTCGCTTGTCATTTTAATTCTTCACCTTGCTCCCACTCTGACATTTCTGTCCTTGGTCTCCTACTGTGTTCCAATAAAGCTCAACACAAGCCTGAGGGACAGCACCTTATCTTTCGACAGGGCACTTTAAAGCCTTCCAGCCTTAACACTGAATTCAACAATTTTACATCATCACCTCTGCTCTGCCCCAGTGTTTTTGTGGGGGTTTTTTTTTTTGCTGGTTTGTTTTTTCTCCTCCCCCACATCTTGTTACTTTCTTAATCACTTTACTTTGAGTTTGGACAGCTGCTAACCTGCCATTTACACATCATCCATTACTTGTCCCATTACCACTCCCTCTGGCTTTGGACCATGAAACCTTTTGTCATTTCATCTCTCCTGCCCTCCGTCCTGTGACAGACCTTCCCTTTTGTTGTTCTTCACCCACCACCCCCACAATTCCACTTGCTCAAAACTGATTACATTTCTAACTTTTCCCAGTTCTGACGAAGTGGACCTGAAACATTAACTCGGGTTTTTCTCTCCACAGATGCTGTCAGCCCTGCTGAGTGTTTCCAACATTTGTTTCAGAATTCTCTTGGGTTTGAAAGAATGAGAGGTGATCACATTGAGATGTATGAAGAATGAGCGGACTCAACAGGGTAGATACTGAGAGGCTGTTTGCCCCTGGCTGGTGAGTCTAGTTTTGTTTAGTTTGGAGATAGAACTAGGGGACACAGTCTCAGGATAAGGGTTGGTCATTTTGGACTGAGATGAGGAGAAATTTCTTCACCTCAGAGGGTTGTGAATCTTTGGAATTCTCTACCCCAGAGAGCACTGGCCGCTCAGTTGCTGAGTATACCCAAGACTGAGATACATTTTTGGGTACGGAGGGAATGGAGGGATGTGGAGATAGGGCAGGAAAGTGGAGATGAGGTAAAAGATCAGCCATGATCTTATTAAATGAGAGCAGGCCCAAGAGGCTGTATGTAAATGTATGGACTACTCCTTATTCTATTTTGCACATTGTTAATTCATCCAACAAAATAAGCCCTGACTTCTATTCAGAGCAAGCGTGTTGTTGTGGTGCAATTGTTGAGAATGAGTTGAGTAATTGACGGGAAGGTCGGACAACACCTGCAAACACGAGACCAGCAGTGACCTTCCTGCCCGGAGATAGAGAACCACAAAATGGCAGTTTCTCCATATGGGGTGAATCACCACTGATATAATGCAATAACAAGACAGCTGCTCAGCACTGTCACACCGATACACTGATAGTATATAACCGAGAGGGCAAAACCCAAGCCTCCTGCACCTCCCCCAATCTTTGAATTTGTAACAAATGGGAGTTGGAAATTCAGTGAGAAGGGCATTAGAGAAATCAATCTGATGGCCTGGGTTAGGGATCAGTCATGGTGTTGGAGAGGAAAATGTGCAAGATGGCAATCTTGGCGAGGTAGAAGATGTGGCTGTCTCAGGAGGTACAGGGGCTGAATTGCAACATAGTAAAGTGCAGAGACGTGGAGCACAGAGGGAACGTACCGGTCAATGGAACCAAAGGAAGAGTAGAGGTTGAAAAGGGACAGCGAGCTATGATGCTGATCCCACAGTAGATTTAAAGTCAGTCAAAGACACAGTGAATGCAAAAGACTCAGAATGTGTCACTTAAACCCAAATAAAAAGGGAGTCTGACCAACACCACCTGTCAAAGTTAGTCATTTCCTCACTCTGCCCAATTGTGTCATTCCATAACCAGTAATACAAATCACCATCCTTCCCAGCCACCAGAAATCCACATAACCAACAACACTGCGGTTGGGTTTTTCACCCAAAGACTAGTCATCAAATTTTCAGTCCAATGACTGATCGAGTAGCTAAGTCAGTAGATGGCGACACAAATCACAGAACAGAGCACTGCCGACACAAATCACAGAACAGAGCACTGCCGACACAAATCACAGAACAGAGCACTGCCGACACAAATCACAGAACAGAGCACTGCCGACACAAATCACAGAACAGAGCACTGCCGACACAAATCACAGAACAGAGCACTGCCGACACAAATCCCTCCCAAATGCAGCAGCGTATGGGTTTTACAGGGCACACACTGTTGGACAGTGGGAGGACTCTGTGGCATCTGTCACTGTTTATTCTGACTCAATTCACTGTGCTGTGCTTTGTTCAGTGACAATGTGGCTTGGTGGCTAGTACTCTCCCCGAAGTCAGAAAGTCATGGGCTCAAATCACACTCTAGAGTTTTGTGCACATAACCTAGGTTGACCTGCGCAGTACAGTACCGAGGGAGTGTTGCACTGTCGGAGGGGCAGTCTTTCGAATGAGATGTTGAATTGAGTCCCTGTCTGCTGTCTAAGTTGAATGAAAAAAGTCCTCTGATATTGTTAAAAGCAGTGGATTTCTCCCTGGGGTCCTGGGTCGAGATTTTGCCCTCAGCCAACATCAGTAAAACAGATGATCCAGTTATTAACTCACAGTGGGAACTGCCACATCTCCTACGTTCAAACAGTGACTACCATTCAAAAATACTTCATTGGCTGTAAAGTGCTTTGGGATGTCCTAAAGTTATGAAATGGCGCTATAGAAATGCAGGCTGGGCTGCTGTGGGGAGAAAAAAAACTGTGACAGATCTGAGATGTCAAACTGGCAGGTTAGTGCTCAGGGTGAATGTGTACTCACTGTGATTTTCATCTTGTCCAGCACTGCAGCCATGTCAGACAGGTAGTCTGGAAGCAGATCCAAGAGACAGGTGGCTAGGAATACACCACCAGCCAGGCAGCTGAGGAGACTGAGAACACGCCGCTGACCTGTTTGCAAAGGATTAAAAAGCAGGGAGGGGGAAAAAAAACATTCAAAATCCAAATTAAAGACAAAATGCTGTGAAGCTGACACAGAACTCGTTTTCAGGAGAGCAGAAGAGCACACGGCTCCTCAATTCAACATTGATCAGTCACGCGAGGGGAGGGGGGGGGCAGCGAGGGGAGGGGGGGCAGCGAGGGGAGGGGGGGCAGCGAGGGGAGGGGGGGCAGCGAGGGGAGGGGGGGCAGCGAGGGGAGGGGGGGCAGCGAGGGGAGGGGGGGCAGCGAGGGGAGGGGGGGCAGCGAGGGGAGGGGGGGCAGCGAGGGGTGGGGGGGCAGCGAGGGGTGGGGGGGCAGCGAGGGGTGGGGGGGCAGCGAGGGGTGGGGGGGCAGCGAGGGGTGGGGGGGCAGCGAGGGGTGGGGGGGCAGCGAGGGGTGGGGGGGCAGCGAGGGGTGGGGGGGCAGCGAGGGGTGGGGGGGCAGCGAGGGGTGGGGGGGCAGCGAGGGGTGGGGGGGCAGCGAGGGGTGGGGGGGCAGCGAGGGGTGGGGGGGCAGCGAGGGGTGGGGGGGCAGCGAGGGGTGGGGGGGCAGCGAGGGGTGGGGGGGCAGCGAGGGGTGGGGGGGCAGCGAGGGGAGGGGGGGCAGCGAGGGGAGGGGGGGCAGCGAGGGGAGGGGGGGCAGCGAGGGGAGGGGGGGGTAGCGAGGGGAGGGGGGGGTAGCGAGGGGAGGGGGGGTAGCGAGGGGAGGGGGGGTAGCGAGGGGAGGGGGGGTAGCGAGGGGAGGGGGGGTAGCGAGGGGAGGGGGGGTAGTGAGGGGAGGGGGGGTAGTGAGGGGAGGGGGGGTAGTGAGGGGAGGGGGGGTAGTGAGGGGAGGGGGGGTAGTGAGGGGAGGGGGGGTAGTGAGGGGAGGGGGAGTAGTGAGGGGAGGGGGAGTAGTGAGGGGAGGGGGGGTAGTGAGGGGAGGGGGGGTAGTGAGGGGAGGGGGGGTAGTGAGGGGAGGGGGGGGAGGGGGGTAGTGAGGGGAGGGGGGTAGTGAGGGGAGGGGGGGGTAGTGAGGGGAGGGGGGGGGGTAGTGAGGGGAGGGGGGGGGTAGTGAGGGGAGGGGGGGTAGTGAGGGGAGGGGGGGTAGTGAGGGGAGGGGGGGTAGTGAGGGGAGGGGGGGTAGTGAGGGGAGGGGGGGGAGTGAGGGGAGGGGGGGAGTGAGGGGAGGGGGGGAGTGAGGGGAGGGGGGGAGTGAGGGGAGGGGGGGTAGTGAGGGGAGGGGGGGTAGTGAGGGGAGGGGGGGTAGTGAGGGGAGGGGGGGGAGTGAGGGGAGGGGGGGGAGTGAGGGGTGGGGGGGTAGTGAGGGGAGGGGGGGAGGGGGGGAGTGAGGGGTGGGGGGGTAGTGAGGGGAGGGGGGGTAGTGAGGGGAGGGGGGGTAGTGAGGGGAGGGGGGTAGTGAGGGGAGGGGGGTAGTGAGGGGAGGGGGGTAGTGAGGGGAGGGGGGTAGTGAGGGGAGGGGGGTAGTGAGGGGAGGGGGGTAGTGAGGGGAGGGGGGGGTAGTGAGGGGAGGGGGGGGTAGTGAGGGGAGGGGGGGGAGTGAGGGGAGGGGGGGGAGTGAGGGAGGGGGGGGAGTGAGGGGAGGGGGGGAGGGGGGGAGGGGGGGAGTGAGGGGTAGTGAGGGGAGGGGGGTAGTGAGGGGAGGGGGGGGAGTGAGGGGAGGGGGGGGAGTGAGGGGAGGGGGGGGAGTGAGGGGAGGGGGGGGAGTGAGGGGAGGGGGGGGAGTGAGGGGAGGGGGGGGAGTGAGGGGAGGGGGGGGAGTGAGGGGAGGGGGGGAGTGAGGGGTGGGGGGGTAGTGAGGGGTGGGGGGGTAGTGAGGGGTGGGGGGGTAGTGAGGGGAGGGGGGGGTAGTGAGGGGAGGGGGGGTAGTGAGGGGAGGGGGGGTAGTGAGGGGAGGGGGGGTAGTGAGGGGAGGGGGGGTAGTGAGGGGAGGGGGGGTAGTGAGGGGAGGGGGGGTAGTGAGGGGAGGGGGGGTAGTGAGGGGAGGGGGAGTAGTGAGGGGAGGGGGAGTAGTGAGGGGAGGGGGGGGAGTGAGGGGAGGGGGGGGAGTGAGGGGTGGGGGGGGAGTGAGGGGTGGGGGGGTAGTGAGGGGAGGGGGGGTAGTGAGGGGAGGGGGGGTAGTGAGGGGAGGGGGGGTAGTGAGGGGAGGGGGGGTAGTGAGGGGAGGGGGGGTAGTGAGGGGAGGGGGTCCGGCCTTTGCCATCTTACCTGCGCTCCCCGCCCCACCGGCCACTGCCGCTCCCCGGACCGCGCACAGAGGCAGGAGGCCGCTCAGCACCGTCAGCACCAGCAGCAGAGCCAGCGAGGCCAATTTCACCTCCAACCCGGGGCTCATCACCAGGCCCACCCCCGGCTCCAAAGGCACCTTCCCCGGACCCGCTTCAGCCATGGCTCAGGCCTCTGCTACCATCAGCTGTCCAGTCAGCGAAACAGTGGCCCAGGCTCGGCCCGGCCTCGCTCCGGCTGAACTTTTCTGTATCAGTGCCGACTGAGAGATCCCTTCCTCCCGCCTGACCTCCCACTCGACACCGGCTAACTCCAGGCCGCGGTAAGAGGGCGGGATACAAGCTGTCCGATTGACATCAGCCTCATCCAATCAGCATAGGCCTGCATTACTGATTGACATTCTACTTCAGCCAATTAGCGACCAGGGAAGTGGAGGCGGGGATTCTGGTCAATGCTGATGACGTCCTATGATAATCAGCCAAGAGGAGTGGGCGGAGCTCTGTGTTGTGGGCGGGGTCACTGGGGAGTGGGCGGGGTTTAATCGTCACTGGCCTCGGCTCCGGACAGGTTTCGCAGCCGCCATGTTTATGCGTGGCAGTATGGGCAAAGACTAACTATGAAATATTTAAGTCTTCAGACGACATTATATCCGAATCTCGGAAGCTACCAAAGTTTTGATTCCAGGAAGACAGGTTCTCCCGCAACCATAAAGAGAAGTAAAGTCGTGGGATGTGAACACTTTGCAAAACGCTCCGGCGAGCATCGCTCTGCCCATCGCAAAGATGGCGGCCAGCTGAGTGGCAGGCTGGTTATCCAGTCAGCGAGCGCAGGACGCGAGGAGGGCGGGGACCTCATTGCACTGAGCCAATGGGCTGGCCGGAGGGGCCCTGGCCGCCAATTGCTGACATGCGCAGTGGTGTTGATCAGGGCGGTGACGTCAGTGGTGCCAGGCTGGAAGTTGTGGTGAGTTGTGAGTTGTCAGTGGATCCCCTCACTGCTAATGCAGAAAAAGACGGTCAGAATGTAAACATTCATCAACTTGACTTGGCCCAGAATGACTGAACAGTTAAAACTGACAGCAGCAATATGCCAGGCTTGTCAAACTAGTTTGACACAGTCTCTTCCCCCAACCTGTCAAGGGGTAGGGCAGATCCAGGATCCAGGATCTCTCTGTATCCTGGAGGCTTCAGCCTGTGTGCAAAGACCAGAATGCAGTCCTCACAGCTGTGTGCACAGCATCCAAAATAGAGGCCACTTATCAGACTGGCTGCTCACACAGCTCTGAGGACACGGCATCTGGAAGAGGCACCTGGTATAGTATAACCATCACAGCAGAGGCTTCCCCTTGATAGAGTAGCCATGTCACTGTGTGACTGACTGACCCCTCGATAGTGCGGCCCTGTCACTGTGTGACTGACTGACCCCTCGATAGTGCGGCCCTGTCGCTGTGTGACTGACTGACCCCTCGATAGTGCCGCCATGTCACTGTGTGACTGACTGACCCCTCGATAGTGCGGCCCTGTCACTGTGTGACTGAACCCTCGATAGTGCGGCCCTGTCACTGTGTGACTGACTGACCACTCGATAGTGCGGCCCTGTCACTGTGTGACTGACTGACCCCTCGATAGTGCGGCCCTGTCACTGTGTGACTGACTGACCCCTCGATAGTGCGGCCCTGTCACTGTGTGACTGACTGAACCCTCAATACTGCGGCCCTGTCACTGTGTGACTGACTGAACCCTCAATAGTGCGGCCCTGTCACTGTGAGACCGACTGACCCCTCGATAGTGCAGCCCTGTCACTGTGTGACTGAACCCTCGATAGTGCGGCCCTGTCACTGTGTGACTGACTGACCCCTCGATGGTGCAGCCCTGTCACTGTGTGACTGACTGACCCCTCGATGGTGCGGCCCTGTCACTGTGTGACCGACTGACCCCTCGATAGTGCGGCCCTGTCACTGTGTGACCGACTGACCCCTCGATAGTGCGGCCCTGTCGCTGTGTGACTGACCCATCGATAGTGCGGCCCTGTCACTGTGTGACTGACTGACCCATCGATAGTGCGGCCCTGTCACTGTGTGACTGACCCCTCGATAGTGCGGCCCTGTCACTGTGTGACTGACTGATCCCTCGATAGTGCGGCCCTGTCACTGTGTGACCGACTGACCCCTCGATAGTGCGGCCCTGTCACTGTGTGACTGACTGACCCCTCGATAGTGCGGCCCTGTCAATGTGTGACTGACCCCTCGATAGTGCGGCCCTGTCAATGTGTGACTGACCCCTCGATAGTGCGGCCCTGTCACTGTGTGACTGACCGACCCCTCGATAGTGCGGCCCTGTCACTGTGTGACTGACTGACCCCTCGATAGTGCGGCCCTGTCACTGTGTGACCGAGTGACCCCTCGATAGTGCGGCCCTGTCACTGTGTGACTGACCCCTCGATAGTGCGGCCCTGTCACTGTGTGACTGACTGACCCCTCGATAGTGCGGCCCTGTCACTGTGTGATTGACCCCTCGATAGTGCGGCCCTGTCACTGTGTGACTGACTGACCCCTCGATAGTGCGGCCCTGTCACTGTGTGACTGACCCCTCGATAGTGCGGCCCTGTCACTGTGTGACTGACTGACCCCTCGATAGTGCGGCCCTGTCACTGTGTGACTGACTGAGCCCTCGATAGTGCGACCCTGTCACTGTGTGACTGACCCCTCGATAGTGCGGCCCTGTCACTGTGTGACTGACTGACCCCTCGATAGTGCGGCCCTGTCACTGTGTGACTGACTGACCCCTCGATAGTGCGGCCCTGTCACTGTGTGACTGACCCCTCGATAGTGCGGCCCTGTCACTGTGTGACTGACTGACCCCTCGATAGTGCGGCCCTGTCACTGTGTGACTGACTGACTCCTCGATAGTGCGGCCCTGTCACTGTGTGACTGACTGACCCCTCGATAGTGCGGCCCTGTCACTGTGTGATTGACCCCTCGATAGTGCGGCCCTGTCACTGTGTGACTGACTGATCCCTCGATAGTGCGGCCCTGTCACTGTGTGACCGACTGACCCCTCGATAGTGCGGCCCTGTCACTGTGTGACTGACTGACCCCTCGATAGTGCGGCCCTGTCAATGTGTGACTGACCCCTCGATAGTGCAGCCCTGTCAATGTGTGACTGACCCCTCGATAGTGCGGCCCTGTCACTGTGTGACTGACCGACCCCTCGATAGTGCGGCCCTGTCACTGTGTGACTGACTGACCCCTCGATAGTGCGGCCCTGTCACTGTGTGACCGAGTGACCCCTCGATAGTGCGGCCCTGTCACTGTGTGACTGACCCCTCGATAGTGCGGCCCTGTCACTGTGTGACTGACTGACCCCTCGATAGTGCGGCCCTGTCACTGTGTGATTGACCCCTCGATAGTGCGGCCCTGTCACTGTGTGACTGACTGACCCCTCGATAGTGCGGCCCTGTCACTGTGTGACTGACTGAGCCCTCGATAGTGCGGCCCTGTCACTGTGTGACTGACCCCTCGATAGTGCGGCCCTGTCACTGTGTGACTGACTGACCCCTCGATAGTGCGGCCCTGTCACTGTGTGACTGACCCCTCGATAGTGCGGCCCTGTCACTGTGTAACTGACCCCTCGATAGTGCGGCCCTGTCACTGTGTAACTGACCCCTCGATAGTGCGGCCCTGTCACTGTGTAACTGACCCCTCGATAGTGCGGCCCTGTCACTGTGTGACTGACTGACCCCTCGATAGTGCGGCCCTGTCACTGTGTGACTGACTGAGCCCTCGATAGTGCGGCCCTGTCACTGTGTGACTGACCCCTCGATAGTGCGGCCCTGTCACTGTGTGACTGACTGACCCCTCGATAGTGCGGCCCTGTCACTGTGTGATTGACCCCTCAATAGTGCGGCCCTGTCACTGTGTGACTGACCCCTCGATAGTGCGGCCCTGTCACTGTGTGACTGACCCCTCGATATTGAGTCTTT
The DNA here is from genome assembly GCF_036365525.1 of Heterodontus francisci. NCBI lineage: Eukaryota > Metazoa > Chordata > Chondrichthyes > Heterodontiformes > Heterodontidae > Heterodontus > Heterodontus francisci. The sequence goes on from NC_090416.1 coordinate 20,015,390, forward strand.
CAGGTATGCAGGTGTGACTTGCAGTTATTTGAGGAAGAAGTAGTGTGCACTAGTTATTAGGCTGAAGAAATTGAATGAAGGTTATGGTGCAGTTTGTTTAATCTCTTGTTCTTTTATTTGGAAGTGTTGATTGGCCTGTTATTTACTCTCTTTAAATTGTTTCTACCATCAGTTGTCCTGCAGCCTCCTGACCTGTTCCTCAATGCCACTGTTTGCAGGAGTCTGCCATTGTTTGCCATAACAACACTCGATGGTTCACTGGCCTCGACATTTGCTTTCACCTCCGTGACATGTCTTTGGATGGATGCAAGATGCTGCTTTTAACTTAATGTCCAGTGGCTGCAGGTACACTATTTTCAACTCTGATCAATCTGGCTCAAATCACAACAAACCGTTTTGATCTCCTCATCTAAGAAAGGATATGCTTGTCATAGAGGGAGTGCAATGGCGGTTTTCCAGACTGATACCTGGGATGGTGGGATTGTCTGATGAGAGATTGAGGAAACTGGGCCTGTATTCTCTATAGTTTCAAAGAATGAGAGGTGATCTTATTCTAACTTAAAAAATTCTTACAGGACGTGACAGGGTGGATGTAGATAGGATGTTTCCCCTGCCTGGTGAGTCTAGAAGCAGGGGACATAGTCTCAGAATAAGGGGGAGACCATTTAAGACTGAGGTGAGGAGGCATTTCTTCACTCAGAGGATGGTGAATCTTTGGAATTCTCTACCCCAGAAGGCTGTGGAAGCTCAGTCATTGAGCATGTTCAAGACAGAAATCATTAGATGTCTGGAAACTTATGATATCAAGGAATATGGGGATAGTAATTGAATGGTGGAGCAGGCTCGACGGGCTGAATGGCCTACTCCTGCTTCTATTACCTATATTCCTAAATCTCCAGTCTCACATGGAACAGTTGCAGGGACAGGGAACTAATAGGGATTGGGATCAAGATATGTTTGATGAGGACAGTGTAGAGGGAGTTTTACTCTGTATCTAACCCCGTTTTTTTTTTTTTTTGTTTTTTTTTCCAAATTGACCAGCCAATCCCCGTTTTTTTTTTTTTTTTTATACCCCAGGCCCCTTTTATATTTTTCACATCGAGGGGGCCTTTATCCCTCAGGCCCCCTTTATGTACATATTTACAGTTTTAAAATAACTTTATTAAAACAGATAAATAAACAAAAAACTCAAATTAAAATGCCATTCTCGGCGTCGACGATGCACTCCAGTCCCTGCGGTGCCCACCGGTCGCGGAAGGCCTCAAGCGTACCGGCAGACACCGCATGCTCCTTTTCCAGGGACACCCGGGCGCGAATGTAACCGCGGAAGAGGGGCAGGCAATCGGGGAGGACGGAACCCCCGACGGCCCGCAACCTGGACCTGTGAATTGCCACCTTGGCCAGGCCCAGGAGCAGACCGACGAGGAGATCCTCCTCCCGGCCCAAGCCCCTCCGCACCGGGTGCCCAAAGATCAGGAGCGTGGGACTGAAGTGCAGCCAGAATTTGAGGAGCAGCCCCTTCAGATACTCAAAGAGGGGCTGCAACCTCGCACACTCCGTATAAATGTGGAACACGGACTCGTCCAGGCCGCAGAAAGTACAGGTGGCCTGGGAGTCCGTGAACCTACTTAAAAGCCTATTGCACGGGACTGCTCTGTGCAGCACCCTCCACCCCAGGTCCGCGATGTAAAGGGGGAAGACTCCCGCGTAGAGAGACCTCCATCGGGGTTTCCCCTCGCCGCCAGATGGCAACGCGGACCGCCAGGGCGTGTCCGGCCGGCTGACGAGGGCGAGGAAGTGGAAAGTGTGCAGGAGCAGCCCGTACAGGAAACCCCTCCGCGCCGATTGGAATGGCACGGAGGGCATTTCCGAGAGGCGGCTCGGGTTGTGCGGGACCGGCTCCCGAGGAGGGTTTCGGGGCCTGGGTCCGATGAGCAGTTCCGGCCGAGCGGGGGTCAGCTCGGCCGGGATCGCTCCGCACTCCCGAGCCCCCTCGCCACCCGCAGTGAGGGGCGTCCCGGGGGTTTCGGCTACTCCTCCGCCCGCCGGACCGTCCCCGGAGTCAGCCGCCCGGACAGCCGAGGCGCTCTCCTCCGCCGGCGGGGGAGCGCCCTGACTGGAGGCGACCATGTTCCAGACTCGGAAAAGATCCCGGTAAAAGACAGGCAACTCCCTCAGAGAGGCGCGGCTAACGGACTCCACCGGGAGCTGCGTGTCGTCTTGAAGGCAGTGACACTGGCGGAAAAAATACGTCGCCAGCGCACACCATCTGGGAGGACGCTCGACGTACAGGTATCTCTGCAGGGTCCGAAGGCGGAGAGTCGCAGCCTGGGTGCGGACGCACACCAGCGACTGACCGCCCTCCTCGATCGGGAGACTCAGGACCGCGGCAGAGACCCAGTGTTTCCTCTTGCCCCAGAAGAAATCGACGAGTTTCTTCTGGATCTTGGTGGCAAATACAGGGGGCGGGGCCAAAGTGACCAACCGGTACCACAGCATGGAGGCCACCAGTTGGTTTATGACCAACGCTCGGCCCCTGTAGGAAAGCACTCGGAGCAGTCCTGTCCAGCGCCCCAGCCGAGCGGTGACTTTCGCCTCCAACTCCTGCCAGTTTGCCGGCCAGGCTTCCTCAGCGGGGCTAAGGTGGACTCCCAGATAGAGGAGGTGCGTGGTGCTCCACGCAAAAGGTGTCATCTCCTCCGGCAGGGAGTCCACCCGCCACTGACCAACCAGGAGTCCGGAACATTTCTCCCAATTGATCCTCGCGGAGGACGCGGCAGAAAAGGTCTGCTGGCAGTCGCGCATCCTCCGCAAGTCAACGGGATCTGTGATTGCGAGGAGCACGTCGTCGGCGTAAGCCGAGAGGACGACCCGCATGGCCGGCTCGCGCAGAGCCAATCCCATCAACCTCCTGCGAAGCAGGCACAGGAAGGGCTCCACGCAGATGGTATACAATTGGCCGGACATGGGGCACCCCTGACGCACTCCTCTCCCAAATCGAAGGGGCGCCGTCAAGGACCCGTTAACTTTGACTAGACACTCTGCGGCGGCGTATAAAAGTCGGACCCGGGCCACGAAATGCGGCCCGAGTCCGAAAGCGCGCAGAGTCCCGAAAAGGTAATCGTGATCCACCCTGTCGAACGCCTTCTCCTGATCGAGGGAGAGAAAGGCGACCGACTGACCAGTCCTCTGGGAAAGATGGATCAGGTCCCGGACCAGGTGGATGTTGTCCTGGATGGACCGGCCCGGGACCGTGTAGGACTGGTCGGGGTGGATCATGTGGGCCAGCACGGAGCCCAGGCGGGTAGACATAGCCCGGGCAAAGATCTTATAATCCGTGCTGAGGAGGGAGACCGGACGCCAGTTTTTAAGCAGGCGGAGATCGCCCCTCTTCGGCAGCAGGACGATGACCGCCCTGCGCCACGAGAGGGGCATCTCCCCGGACGCCAGGCTTTCCCCCAGGACCCGCGCGTAATCGTCCCCCAGGACGTCCCAGAACGCCCTGAGGAACTCCACGGTCAACCCATCCAGCCCTGGGGATTTGCCCCTCGAGAGCTGGTGGAGGGCGCCAGTCAGCTCCGCCAACGTGAGCGGAGCCTCCAATCCTTCGGCGCCCTCCGGGCTGACCTGCGGCAGGTCCTCCCACAAAACTCTGCGCGCATCCTCGCTGGACGGATCCGGAGAGAACAACGCACTGTAATACGTCCGGACCAGGAGGCCCATTCCCTCCGGATCCGTGATGGAGGATCCGTCGTCGGCCAGCAGCTCAACGAGCTGCTTACGGACCCCCCGCCATTTTTCCAGCGAGTAGAAGAAGGGTGAGGCGCGGTCCAAATCTTCCAGGATCTGGATCCGCGACCTCACGTACGCGCCTCGGGACCCTATGAGCTGCAGGTTCCTCAGCGCGCCCTTCTTCTCTTTGTACGCCTGCCACAGGGCCGGGTCCGCGACGGCATGACCGAGGCGGGATTCCAAGTCGAGCACCTCCCTCTCAAGGCGCCCGATCTCGGCTTCCCGCCTCTTGGTCGACCCCTTCGCGTACTCCTGACAGAAGACGCGGATGTGAGTCTTGCCCACATCCCACCATAGCCTCAAGGAGGGGAAGCCCCCCTGCTTCCTTCTCCAGTCGGCCCAGAATCGACAGAACGAGTCCCGAAATCGCACGTCCTCCAGCAGCCGGTTGTTAAAGTGCCAGTACGCGGACCCCGCCCGCGTGCGGAGCGGAGTAAACTCCGCCCACACCAGGCGGTGGTCCGAGCACGGCACCAGCCGCATGGAGGCCGCTGAAACGCGGGAGACGTACGCCTGCGAAATGTAGAGGCGGTCGATTCGCGACCCCCCTCCTCCAGACCTCCACGTGAAGGCGCTGGAGTCGGGATGGAGATTCCGCCAGACGTCCACCAAGTTAAGGGAGCTGATCAGTCCCCTCAACTTCTCCACCGACGCTTGGCCGCGCTGGGGACCGGAGCGATCCCCCACCTCGAGGGTGCAGTTAAAATCCCCCCCGAGGATGATGAGTTCCATCGATAGCGGCGAGTGCAAGAGAGCGGACACCTCTTCAAAGAAGCGCGCTTGCAAAGCGCCGGGCCTGGGCGCGTACACGTTCACAAAGTGGAGCGGCACGCTACCCAGGCGAACGGCGAGGTGGAGCAAGCGGCCCGGCACTAGCTCCTTGACCCCCAAGATCTCCGGCTGAAAAGTCGGGGCCAACAAGATAGCCACCCCACTAGAAATAGGGGTGAGGTGACTCATGTAGACCCCACCCTGCCACTCCAGGAGCCAGGTGGCTTCGTCTCCCGGAACGGTGTGGGTTTCCTGCAGAAAGCTCACCGCGTATCTCCCTTCCCTAAGGACTGAGAGATTGTGAAATCTGCGGTGAGCCCCCCTGCTGCCGTTGATGTTGAGGCTGGCTATGGTTATCTTCATGTCAAAGGTACTTAAAACCCGTCACCAACAGCTCACTGTGAGGAGGGAGTGGAAGTGCACCTGGCCCTCCACTCCCCCAGCAACCCATTGAGGAACACATTAAAACGGCGCCTCTCAACCAGTTTCACGTCTGCGCGCTTGCCCGCTATCTTAAGGGCGGCACGGACGGACTGGATGATCAGCGCCAGATTCGACCAACGGTCGAGGGCCAGCTGAACTTTATTGCGGCAACCCCTGCAAGCCGCGAGGAAATCCCGGAGTTCCGCCGTGGGGATGAGAGGAGATTCGGTGGGAGGCACGAGGGACTCCACCACCTCACTGGCGATGGAATCAAGATCATCCTCCGTGCCCCGCACCGAATCCCCATCCTCCTCCGGGTCGTCACCGCCAGCGGCCGACACATCCACCACACACTGTGGGGCGGACGTCCCGGCCGCGCCAGCTGGTCCCGCCTCCGTCACGATCCCACCCCCAGGATCGATGGCGGAGGAGTCCTCTCTGGGTTCTATTGTGAAACTGGAGCCTGTAGGCACCAGCGGCTCAGGACCCCCCTCCACCTCCGTCCCCAGGGCAATGAGTGGTCCAGGGGAGACAGAAGTTCCCGACTCCGGGAAACCAGCCGGAGCCGAGATTGGAGGCGGAGGGAGGAGGCTATCTCCCGCTCTGCCAGCACCCACAGGCCCAGCAGGTGGGGCAGCATTCTCAGTTATAACTGGGTCGGGTGTCTCCTGGTTGGTGGTGGACTCCGGCTGGGAGGCCCGACCCTCTGGGGCCTCGCCCTCCCCTTCATTCAGGACACCCGACCCAGTAGCAGTGGCAGAATGGGCGGCTTCCCCAGGCTCCCCCACCACAAGCAGGGCCCCACTTACTCCTTCAGGAGGGGCCTCATGTACCGGGGCCATCCCCTCCCCTCCATCCTGAGGAATAGGGAGCACCTGCCCGGACTTTGCAGCCTTGGTGGTGGCGGTAGGGGAAACCTGGGGACCCGAAACAGGAGACAGCTCCCCTCCAACAGATGGGCCCTGCGCCTCAGGGCCCCTTGTTACCTCTGTGGAGGGGTGCCTTCTCCTCTTTTTCCCAGTTGTGTGCAGAGGCTCAGAGACCTCCATATCATCAGAGGCCTCCACCTCCACACTCTCCTTTTTTTTATTCACCCTGGGCCTGAGCCCAGCCCTGGGGCAAGTTGACTTCCCGAGATCGGGCCTTGGGCTGAGCTCAGGCTCGGGTAGTGTCACGATATCCAGGGGACGCGCCTCTCGATGTTTATTTCTCCTCCGCGCCTTCCTTCCACTTGGACGGTCACCCCCCTCCCTGCCGGAGGCCGTGAAAACCACAGCCTCCGGTACCGACTGAATGGTATCTGGTGGTGGTGTAGTGGGGGTGGGAGGAGGTGCAGCGTCGCCACCCTGGGCCGCTGAGTTGGAGTTGGCAGCCGGGAGGTTGGGGCAGTTCTTACGAACATGCCCCACCCCCTTACAGACATGGCACCGCACCCCGTCCAAGGTCCAGAAGACGCGGTAGGCCGTCCCCTGGAATTCTACATTGAAGTGGCCCTCTGTCACCTCCTCCCGCGCCAGCCGCAAGAATAACTGGCGGCGGAAGGAGTAGACGTGTCGGAGGCTGTTCTCCCGAAGACCGAGCGGGACTGGGGTGAGCCCCGTCTTTACCTCCCCCAGATGGTGCAGGTGGGGAAGGAGGAGCTCACCAGGGATGAAGGGTGGGACATTGGATAAAATGAGCCTTTGCGCAGTGGCCTCCAGGGGGTCCACTGGCAGAAAGGTCCCGCCCACGGTGAGCCCCTTGCTCAGAGCCAGGGACACCGCCCGCTCGGTCTTCAGGAAAAACACTGCCTTCCCGTACATTTTAGAGGCTGCAACAATGGCCGAAGGGCCGACAACCTCGGCCATTGCTTTCACGCATGCCTCTATAGTCATGTTCGGGTGGACGTAGCTCTTGACCCCATGCTTCGTTGTTAATAAAGCAAACGGTGACGGGGCAACAGGTGCAGCTGCAGCAGCCGCAGCAGCATATGAACGGGAAGGCCCCGCCACCGGCGAAGAGGGGCTTGCCATGGGGTCTAAGAGCTACGCCCACCCCCAAGAAACAAAACAAATTTACACAATTTTTTTAAAAAAGCAAACTTTAAACAAGGTGGAGTGGGAGTAGAGGAGGATGGCGTAGGATGGTAAAGGAAAAGGGGAGGATAGGTGATTGAGGCGACTGAGTGGAGGAAGGGAGAGAAAGGCTGAAAAGGATGTTTGTTTCAACTGCCAGTTGGAGCACCTTTATCACAATTAGTCCAAACTTGTTTGTTGTCTTCCAGTTGGGGGAGGCTTCTTCGCCCGGGACGGCTGGAGCCGCCCGGTACTCTCCTCTTCTGATTTTAACAAGACAGTCTTCACCCGGGCAACTCCAGCTGTCCCGAGCAGGCAGTTGGGGTGGGGAGGGAGCTCCCTGTGTGCAAACACCAATACAAACACAGGGGCCCTTACTGGATTTGGCTGCCCCACCCCTGAGTCTTCAGGCCTCTTCTCCCTCCCCCAAACAGTTTAAACTTAATAGTCTTTCAGGTGCCCCGACACCCACCTCTCCAGAAAAATTGCAGCCTTCCTTGATGGTTTCCCTCCACTCTGTATTCACCTTTCTCCAATCTCTCTCTCCAGTTGCTGCAGTTTCCACTCTCCTCTCTGCAATTGCTGCAACACAGGTGCAGCTGCTCCCCCTGATTGCTGGCAGGAAGTGCTCCAAATTGACCAGCCAATCCCAGTGCTGTACCTGTCCTGGGAGTGTTTGATGGGGACAGTGTGGAGGGAGCTTTACTCTGTATCTAACCCCGTGCTGTACCTGTCCTGGGAGTGTTTGATGGGGACAGTGTAGAGGGAGCTTTACTCTGTATCTAACCCCGTACTGTATCTGTCCTGGAGTTTTGCATGTGGGAATTTACATAAGATAAAGCACATTAAAAGGTAATTATTCTGTAAATTGTTTCAGGTGTATAAAGAATGGATGTTACCAATCGGGAGCTGTTAGGTGTTTACTCTGAGCAGCAGGCGAGGTTATTTCTGGAAAGTGGAGATTCTGCATCAAGCAGTATGTTTCTTGCACAGGAAGAAAATGACACAAGTTGTGAAAAGCTGCTGGAGGAATGGGCGGTTCCCAGAGTCAGTGTGAGTGCTGCAAAGAGGGGCTAATCACAGCCCAACCCCCCCGGTCCCCCAGCGTGGAGAGACGGTGCCCCCGGTCCCCCAGCGTGGAGAGACGGTGCCCCCGATCGCCCCGATCCCCCAGCGTGGAGAGACGGTCCCCCCGGTCCCCCAGCGTGGAGAGACGGTGCCCCCGGTCCCCCAGCGTGGAGAGACGGTGCCCCCGGTCCCCCAGCGTGGAGAGACGGTGCCCCCGGTCCCCCAGCGTGGAGAGACGGTGCCCCCGGTCCCCCAGCGTGGAGAGACGGTGCCCCCGGTCCCCCAGCGTGGAGAGACGGTGCCCCCGGTCCCCCAGCGTGGAGAGACGGTGCCCCCGGTCCCCCAGCGTGGAGAGACGGTGCCCCCGGTCCCCCAGCGTGGAGAGACGGTGCCCCCGGTCCCCCAGCGTGGAGAGACGGTGCCCCCGGTCCCCCAGCGTGGAGAGACGGTGCCCCCGGTCCCCCAGCGTGGAGAGACGGTGCCCCCGGTCCCCCAGCGTGGAGAGACGGTGCCCCCGGTCCCCCAGCGTGGAGAGACGGTGCCCCCGGTCCCCCAGCGTGGAGAGACGGTGCCCCCGGTCCCCCAGCGTGGAGAGACGGTGCCCCCGGTCCCCCAGCGTGGAGAGACGGTGCCCCCGGTCCCCCAGCGTGGAGAGACGGTGCCCCCGGTCCCCCAGCGTGGAGAGACGGTGCCCCCGGTCCCCCAGCGTGGAGAGACGGTGCCCCCGGTCCCCCAGCGTGGAGAGACGGTGCCCCCGGTCCCCCAGCGTGGAGAGACGGTGCCCCCGGTCCCCCAGCGTGGAGAGACGGTGCCCCCGGTCCCCCAGCGTGGAGAGACGGTGCCCCCGGTCGCCCCGGTCCCCCAGCGCGGAGAGACTGTCCCCCCGATCGCCCCGATCCCCCAGCGTGGAGAGACTGTCCCCCCGATCCCCCAGCGTGGAGAGACTGTCCCCCCGATCCCCCAGCGTGGAGAGACTGTCCCCCCGATCCCCCAGCGTGGAGAGACTGTCCCCCCGATCCCCCAGCGTGGAGACGGTCCCCCCATCCACCAGTCTCCATGCCCAGAATTTCTGTAATTGCCTCCGCCTCTCTCTTTTCCTCTACGATGCTCCTTCACTCCTAACTCTTTCAGCAAGTTTACTGTCAGCTGTCTGAGTATCTGCTGCTGTGGCTCAGTGTTGAATTTTGTTTGATTTATACTCCTGTGAACCCTGGATGTGATACTATGTTAAAGGTTTAGAAAAATGGCAAATGTTGTTGGCTGTGCTCAGTCTGAGGCTGCGTCTCTCTCTCTCTCTGTCTCTGCAGAATTTGAACCAGAGTGAGCCTGAGGACATGTTACAGAGAATGATTAACCCCAACGAGGTTTACAGTAGCAGGGGCACTGCGGAAACAGCCTCCGAGACTGACAGCGGAATCTCAGATGACCAGCGACCTGACAGTCCACAGCACAGTGACCCCGGACGTGACCCTGACTCCAGCCCCAGCACAATCTACCAGGTTGCGTATGGAGTCAGCGTCTTGGATAGCGTGAAGACAGAGGAGTCAGCCAGCAGCAAGGACCTTGTGTCGGTCGAACTCGGTCAGTGGCCCGGCGACTGGGGCGGGGGCGGCCCGTGACCCGGGGGCGGGGGCAGGGGCCGGGGACAAGTTTGGTCAGAACCCATGGTCAAATATCCTGCAAACAGAGAGAAAGCTTGACCACCTGGGTGGAGAGGGCGGCCGGTGTCTGTGTGACCTGTGCCCCAGTGATGGTCAGTTCAGAATGAGTGACTGAGGGACGTGTGGTTCTGTATTGTAGGTGGCTGGAACACCCAGATGCTGGTACCGGAGGCTTGCATTGTGGACAGTGCAGCGGGATTCTCAAGCAGTGTGAGAAGGCCACCGTCCGTCACAGACAGTGACACAGACATCACCGACAGCCAGATGGTATGCAGGGCAAGAATGGCAGAGGAGGCAGAATATAAAACACAGTGCCAACCATCACCCAACCGGCAGCATTGAGACACCATACTGTGGAACCCTGTTGGTGCTCCTCACCTGGGACTCCCAGCAGCTCCAGCATCAGACTCCATGCCCATGTGTGCCTCAATCTGCTGGCATTAGCCCATGCATAGGCAGCCTGTAAGGGGAACAACACACTGAGACAAGCGGCTTAGTATCACAGGGTGGCCCGATTCAATGCAGGGCAACCATCCAGTGAGAGTCAGTACTTTCAGGAGAGGAGGGGACCCGTACCCCAGTGAGAGTCAGCACCTTCAGGAGAGGAGGGGACCCGTACCCCAGTGAGAGTCAGCACCTTCAGGAGAGGAGGGGACTCGTACCCCAGTGAGAGTCAGCATGTTCAGGAGAGGAAGGGACCCGTACCCCAGTGAGAGTCAGTACCTTCAGGAGAGGAAGGGACCCGTACCCCAGTGAGAGTCAGCACCTTCAGGAGAGGAGGGGACCCGTACCCCAGTGAGAGTCAGTACCTTCAGGAGAGGAGGGGACTCGTACCCCAGTGAGAGTCAGCACCTTCAGGAGAGGAGGGGACTCGTACCCCAGTGAGAGTCAGCATGTTCAGGAGAGGAAGGGACCCGTACCCCAGTGAGAGTCAGTACCTTCAGGAGAGGAGGGGACCCGTACCCCAGTGAGAGTCAGTACCTTCAGGAGAGGAGGGGACTCGTACCCCAGTGAGAGTCAGCATGTTCAGGAGAGGAAGGGACCCGTACCCCAGTGAGAGTCAGCACCTTCAGGAGAGGAAGGGACCCGTACCCCAGTGAGAGTCAGCACCTTCAGGAGAGGAAGGGACCCGTACCCCAGTGAGAGTCAGCACCTTCAGGAGAGGAGGGGACCCGTACCCCAGTGAGAGTCAGTACTTTCAGGAGAGGAGGGGACCCGTACCCCAGTGAGAGTCAGCACCTTCAGGAGAGGAGGGGACCCGTACCCCAGTGAGAGTCAGTACTTTCAGGAGAGGAGGGGACCCGTACCCCAGTGAGAGTCAGCACCTTCAGGAGAGGAAGGGACCCGTACCCCAGTGAGAGTCAGTACCTTCAGGAGAGGAGGGGACCCGTACCCCAGTGAGAGTCAGTACTTTCAGGAGAGGAGGGGACCCGTACCCCAGTGAGAGTCAGCACCTTCAGGAGAGGAGGGGACCCGTACCCCAGTGAGAGTCAGTACTTTCAGGAGAGGAGGGGACCCGTACCCCAGTGAGAGTCAGCACCTTCAGGAGAGGAGGGGACCCGTACCCCAGTGAGAGTCAGTACTTTCAGGAGAGGAGGGGACCCGTACCCCAGTGAGAGTCAGCACCTTCAGGAGAGGAGGGGACCCGTACCCCAGTGAGAGTCAGTACTTTCAGGAGAGGAGGGGACCCGTACCCCAGTGAGAGTCAGTACTTTCAGGAGAGGAGGGGACCCGTACCCCAGTGAGAGTCAGCACCTTCAGGAGAGGAGGGGACCCGTACCCCAGTGAGAGTCAGTACTTTCAGGAGAGGAGGGGACCCGTACCCCAGTGAGAGTCAGCACCTTCAGGAGAGGAAGGGACCCGTACCCCAGTGAGAGTCAGTACTTTCAGGAGAGGAGGGGACTCGTACCCCAGTGAGAGTCAGCACCTTCAGGAGAGGAGGGGACCCGTACCCCAGTGAGAGTCAGTACTTTCAGGAGAGGAGGGGACCCGTACCCCAGTGAGAGTCAGCACCTTCAGGAGAGGAAGGGACCCGTACCCCAGTGAGAGTCAGTACTTTCAGGAGAGGAGGGGACCCGTACCCCAGTGAGAGTCAGCACCTTCAGGAGAGGAAGGGACCCGTACCCCAGTGAGAGTCAGTACCTTCAGGAGAGGAGGGGACCCGTACCCCACTGAGAGTCAGTACTTTCAGGAGAGGAGGGGACCCGTACCCCAGTGAGAGTCAGCACCTTCAGGAGAGGAAGGGACCCGTACCCCAGTGAGAGTCAGTACTTTCAGGAGAGGAGGGGACCCGTACCCCAGTGAGAGTCAGCACCTTCAGGAGAGGAAGGGACCCGTACCCCAGTGAGAGTCAGTACCTTCAGGAGAGGAGGGGACTCGTACCCCAGTGAGAGTCAGCACCTTCAGGAGAGGAGGGGACCTGTACCCCAGTGAGAGTCAGCACCTTCAGGAGAGGAAGGGACCCGTACCCCAGTGAGAGTCAGTACCTTCAGGAGAGGAGGGGACTCGTACCCCAGTGAGAGTCAGCACCTTCAGGAGAGGAGGGGACCCGTATCCCAGTGAGAGTCAGCACCTTCAGGAGAGGAGGGGGGCTGGGTGGGGGAGACGGGATGTTGGGTTCTGACAAGAGTGGTGGGGGGGGGGGCGGGGGTTGGAGTGGGGGAACCATGACTGTCGAGGGGTGGGGTGGGGGGGGTGGTGTCCGGAAGTTGTGCAGATTGTGGCTGAGGGAGGAGCTCAGATTAATTTTACTTTTTTTTTGCCAGCATTTCCTTGATCTAACTCTGACTGAGGAGGAGGAACGGCTCCTAAATCAGGAGGGGATTGTCCTACCCAGTAACCTGCCTCTGACCAAGGTAAACAGTCTCTCCTTAGAGAGAGGCGGAGAGTTTAGGGAAGGAATTCCAGAGTTTAGGGCCCCAGGCAGCTGAAGGCACGGCCGCTGATGGAGTGATGGGAATCGGGGGATGGGCAAGAGGCCAGAATTGGAGGAGTGCAGAGATCTCTGAGGGTTGTAGGGACTGGAGGAGGTTACAGAGATAGGGAGGATGGAGGGGTTGGAGGAGGTTACTGTGATGGAGAGACTGGAGGAGGTTACTGTGATAGGGAGGATGGAGGTGTTGGAGGAGGTTACTGTGATAGGGAGGATGGAGGTGTTGGAGGAGGTTACTGTGATAGGGAGGATGGAGGTGTTGGAGGAGGTTACTGTGATAGGGAGGATGGAGGTGTTGGAGGAGGTTACTGTGATAGGGAGGATGGAGGTGTTGGAGGAGGTTACTGTGATAGGGAGGATGGAGGTGTTGGAGGAGGTTACTGTGATAGGGAGGATGGAGGTGTTGGAGGAGGTTACTGTGATGGGGAGGATGGAGGTGTTGGAGGAGGTTACTGTGATGGGGAGGATGGAGGTGTTGGAGGAGGTTACTGTGATAGGGAGGATGGAGGTGTTGGAGGAGGTTACTGTGATGGGGAGGATGGAGGAGGTTACTGTGATGGGGAGGATGGAGGAGGTTACTGTGATGGGGAGGATGGAGGAGGTTACTGTGATGGGGAGGATGGAGGAGGTTACTGTGATGGGGAGGATGGAGGAGGTTACTGTGATGGGGAGGATGGAGGAGGTTACTGTGATGGGGAGGATGGAGGAGGTTACTGTGATGGGGAGGATGGAGGAGGTTACTGTGATGGGGAGGATGGAGGAGGTTACTGTGATGGGGAGGATGGAGGAGGTTACTGTGATGGGGAGGATGGAGGAGGTTACTGTGATGGGGAGGATGGAGGAGGTTACTGTGATGGGGAGGATGGAGGAGGTTACTGTGATGGGGAGGATGGAGGAGGTTACTGTGATGGAGGGACTGGAGGGGGTTACTGTGATGGAGGGACTGGAGGGGGTTACTGTGATAGGGGGATGGAGGGACTTGAGGAGGTTACTGTGATGGGGGGATGGAGGGACTTGAGGAGGTTACTGTGATGGGGGGATGGAGGGACTTGAGGAGGTTACTGTGATGGGGAGGATGGAGGGGTTGGAGGAGGTTACTGTGATGGGGAGGATGGAGGGACTGGAGGAGTTTACTGTGATGGGGGGGATGGAGGAGGTTACTGTGATGGGGGGGATGGAGGAGGTTACTGTGATGGGGGGGATGGAGGAGGTTACTGTGATGGGGGGGATGGAGGAGGTTACTGTGATGGGGGGGATGGAGGAGGTTACTGTGATGGGGGGGATGGAGGAGGTTACTGTGATGGGGGGGATGGAGGAGGTTACTGTGATGGGGAGGATGGAGGAGGTTACTGTGATGGGGAGGATGGAGGGACTGGAGGAGTTTACTGTGATGGGGGGGATGGAGGAGGTTACTGTGATGGGGGGGATGGAGGAGGTTACTGTGATGGGGGGGATGGAGGAGGTTACTGTGATGGGGGGGATGGAGGAGGTTACTGTGATGGGGGGGATGGAGGAGGTTACTGTGATGGGGAGGATGGAGGAGGTTACTGTGATGGGGAGGATGGAGGGGTTGGAGGAGGTTACTGTGATAGGGAGGATGGAGGGGTTGGAGGAGGCGACTGTGATAGGGGGGATGGAGGAGGTTACTGTGATGGAGGGACTGGAGGAGGTTACTGTGATGGAGGGGATGGAGGAGGTTACTGTGATGGGGGGGGGAGATGGAGGAGGTTACTGTGATGGGGGGGGGAGATGGAGGAGGTTACTGTGATGGGGGGGGATGGAGGAGGTTACTGTGATGGGGGGGGGGATGGAGGAGGTTACTGTGATTGGGGGGGGGGATGGAGGAGGTTACTGTGATTGGGGGGGGGGATGGAGGAGGTTACTGTGATCGGGGGGGGGGAATGGAGGAGGTTACTGTGATCGGAGGGGGAATGGAGGAGGTTACTGTGATCGGGGGGGGGGGGAATGGAGGAGGTTACTGTGATGGGGGGAGATGGAGGAGGTTACTGTGATGGGGGGGGAGATGGAGGAGGTTATTGTGATCGGGGGGGGGGGATGGAGGAGGTTACTGTGATGGGGGGGGGGGATGGAGGAGGTTACTGTGATAGGGGGGGCGGGGATGGAGGAGGTTACTGTGATAGGGGGGGCGGGGATGGAGGAGGTTACTGTGATAGGGGGGGCGGGGATGGAGGAGGTTACTGTGATAGGGGGGGCGGGGATGGAGGAGGTTACTGTGATAGGGGGGGCGGGGATGGAGGAGGTTACTGTGATCGGGGGGGGGGGATGGAGGAGGTTACTGTGATCGGGGGGGGGGATGGAGGAGGTTACTGTGATCGGGCGGGGATGGAGGAGGTTACTGTGATAGGGGGGGCGGGGATGGAGGAGGTTACTGTGATAGGGGGGGCGGGGATGGAGGAGGTTACTGTGATAGGGGGGGCGGGGATGGAGGAGGTTACTGTGATAGGGGGGGCGGGGATGGAGGAGGTTACTGTGATAGGGGGGGCGGGGATGGAGGAGGTTACTGTGATGGGGGGGGAGATGGAGGAGGGAGATGGAGGAGGTTACTGTGATGGGGGGGGAGATGGAGGAGGGAGATGGAGGAGGTTACTGTGATGGGGGGGGAGATGGAGGAGGGAGATGGAGGAGGTTACTGTGATGGGGGGGGGGAGATGGAGGAGGGAGATGGAGGAGGTTACTGTGATGGGGGGGGAGATGGAGGAGGTTACTGTGATGGGGGGGGAGATGGAGGAGGTTACTGTGATGGGGGGGGAGATGGAGGAGGTTACTGTGATGGGGGGGGAGATGGAGGAGGTTACTGTGATGGGGGGGGAGATGGAGGAGGTTACTGTGATGGGGGGGGAGATGGAGGAGGTTACTGTGATGGGGGGGGAGATGGAGGAGGTTACTGTGATGGGGGGGGAGATGGAGGAGGTTACTGTGATGGGGGGGGAGATGGAGGAGGTTACTGTGATGGGGGGGGGGAGATGGAGGAGGTTACTGTGATGGGGGGGGGGAGATGGAGGAGGTTACTGTGATGGGGGGGGGGGAGATGGAGGAGGTTACTGTGATAGCGGGGGGGGGGATGGAGGAGGTTACTGTGATAGGGGGGGGGGGGGATGGAGGAGGTTACTGTGATAGGGGGGGGGGGGGAGATGGAGGAGGTTACTGTGATCGGGGGGGGGATGGAGGAGGTTACTGTGATGGGGGGGGGGAGATGGAGGAGGTTACTGTGATCGGGGGGGGGGATGGAGGAGGTTACTGTGATAGGGGGGGGGGGGAGGATGGAGGAAATTACTGTTCTTCTATTTTCTCCCCAGGCAGAAGAACGGATTTTGAAGAAAGTTCGGAGAAAAATCCGTAACAAACAATCAGCCCAAGAGAGTCGAAGGAGGAAGAAGGAATACATCGATGGATTGGAGAACAGGTGAGGGGCGGGGCCGGTGGAGTGCAGGGGCGGGGCCGGTGCAGGAGGGGCGGGGCCGGAGGGGCGGGGCCGGTAGTGTGAAGGGGCGGGGCCGGTAGAGTGCAGGGGCTGGTTGCCGGAGGGGCGGGGCTGGTTGCCGGAGGGGCGGGGCTGGTGGCCGGAGGGGCGGGGCTGGTGGCCGGAGGGGCGGGGCTGGTGGCCGGAGGGGCGGGGCTGGTGGCCGGAGGGGCGGGGCTGGTGGCCGGAGGGGCGGGGCTGGTGGCCGGAGGGGCGGGGCTGGTGGCCGGAGGGGCGGGGCCGGTGGCCGGAGGGGCGGGGCCGGTGTCTGTGCACTCACTGCTTCCTCTCTCTGTTCTCAGAGTGTCTGTTTGTACAGTTCAGAATCAGGAACTCCAGAAACAAGTCCTGCAGCTCGAACATCACAATGTGTGAGTGTCCATCATGGCCGCTTCCTCAGGGGCTGATCACTGGGGTAGAGTCCCCAACTGTACTGACCCTCCGGCAGCGCGGCGCTCCCTCGGCACTGACCCTCCGGCAGCGCGGCGCTCCCTCGGCACTGACCCTCCGACAGTGCGGCACTCCCTCAGTACTGACCCTCCGACAGTGCGGCGCTCCCTCAGTACTGACCCTCCGACAGTGCAGCACTCCCTCAGTACTGACCCTCCGACAGTGCGGCACTCCCTCAGTACTGACCCTCCGACAGTGCGGCGCTCCCTCAGTACTGACCCTCCGACAGTGCTGCACTCCCTCAGTACTGACCCTCCGACAGTGCGGCGCTCCCTCAGTACTGACCCTCCGACAGTGCGGCGCTCCCTCAGTACTGACCCTCCGACAGTGCGGCGCTCCCTCAGTACTGACCCTCCGACAGTGCGGCGCTCCCTCAGTACTGACCCTCCGACAGTGCGGCGCTCCCTCAGTACTGACCCTCTGATTGGCTGATGACTGATGTTTTATGTCTCCAGGTCTCTGTTGAGCCAGCTACGCAGGTTACAGTCTCTGATTAAACAGACGTCTAACAAGGCAGCACAGACCAGTACTTGCATCATGGTGAGGATCCTACAATCAAACTAGCGCTGGGCAGTACAGAGCATGATCCCACGTGGTCATTGGTCCTGGCATAGCTTGGTGATCTCAGTCAGCCTGGTGCAATGAAATGGTCCAAAGCCAGCAGCGTGGATGTCAGGCTATGAGCAGATTAGGCTGGGCAGTGATTCCACACATAGTCGAATAGGCACCTGGCACCCACCATCTAGGTTAACAGGTGAAGAATGGGTGAGCCCCGTCTTTCCATCACCCGATGTCAAAACGCAGGTCTCTGGGCAGTGATCCCCTTGTGCCTCCCCCCCAGCCCGTGACACTAAGGCCAGTGTCAGGCCACAGTATGATCAGCAAACTGGCAGAGTCCAGGGCTCTCCGGGTCTGTGTGGTTAACAGGGCTGTTCCTTCACCATCTGTGGCATTGACATGTTAACTTTAATAATTCAACAACAACTCCCATTGACATAGCGTCTTTAACATCATAAACCATCCCAAGGTGCATCACAGGAGTGATTATCAAACAAAATTAGATATCAAGCTTCATAAGGAGACATTAGGACCGGTGACTAGAAGTGTAGTAAAGAAGTCAGTTTAAGGAATGTAAGGAGGAGGGAGAGATGGAGAGGTTCAGAGAGGGAATTCCAGAGTTTAGGGTCCAGGCAGCTGAATGCAAGACCGCCAATGGTGGAGCGATGGGAATTGGGGGATGGGCAAGAGGACGGAATTGGAGGAGTGCAGAAATCTCAGAGGGGAGTAGGGGTTGTAAGAGGTAGTAAGGTGGTGAGTTTTAAAATGGAGGTGTTCTCGGACCGGGAGTGGGTGGCGGTCAGCGAGCTCGGACCGGGAGTGGGGGTGGCGGTCAGCGAGCTCAGGGTGAAGGTGAATGGGACATGCTGTGGGTTTGGATATGGGGCACTGTGTATTGGATGAGCTGATGTTTAAGAAGGGTAAAAGGTCTTCACAATGGATTGGATATGGAGTCGGAAGCTCAGCGTATACTCCGATATGAGGCTGAGGATGTGAATGGACAGGTTGAACCTGAGACAATTTATCTCTCGATGCAAACCAACACTTTGATATTTCTCGCACGTGATGCTTCAGTTCCACCTCTGTGAGCCAATGTGACCACGTAGTGATAGAGTCAATCATCAGCTTGATCCCTTACTCTCTCTCTTTACTATCCCTCTCCCACAGATTCTGACCTGCTCCCTGGTGCTGCTGATTTTTCCCAGTTACAAACTCTTCCGATTGGATACTCCAGTTAACCAACAGGGATACAAGCCCACTGGAGGTACAGTATTGAGGCAGGGTGACACCATGAACTTTCTCATGGGTTCAGCATTGCCAGCAGTGGGTTATACTGGTGGTGGTCAGTTTCGGCTCGCTGACAGTGCGGCGCTCCCTTGGTACTGACCCTCCGACAGTGCGGCGCTCCCTCGGTACTGACCCTCCGACAGTGCGGCGCTCCCTCGGTACTGACCCTCCGACAGTGCGGCGCTCCCTCGGTACTGACCCTCCGACAGTGCGGCGCACCCTCGGTACTGACCCTCCGTCAGTGCGGCGCACCCTCGGTACTGACCCTCCGACAGTGCGGCGCTCCCTCGGTACTTGACCCTCCGACAGTGCGGCGCTCCCTCGGTACTGACCCTCCGTCAGTGCGGCGCACCCTCGGTACTGACCCTCCGACAGTGCGGCGCTCCCCTCGGTACTGACCCTCCGACAGTGCGGCGCTCCCCCGGTACTGACCCTCCGACAGTGCGGCGCTCCCTCGGTACTGACCCCTCCGACAGTGCGACGCTCCCTCGGTACTGACCCCTCCGACAGTGCGGCGCTCCCTCAGTACTGACCCTCCGACAGTGCGGCGCTCCCTCAGTACTGACCCTCCGACAGTGCGGCGCTCCCTCAGTACTGACCCTCCGACAGTGCGGCGCTCCCTCAGTACTGACCCTCCGACAGTGCGACGCTCCCTCAGTACTGACCCTCCGACAGTGCGACGCTCCCTCGGTACTGACCCTCCGACAGTGCGGCGCTCCCTCGGTACTGACCCTCCGACAGTGCGGCGCTCCCTCGGTACTGACCCTCCGACAGTGCGGCGCTCCCTCGGTACTGACCCTCCGACAGTGCGGCGCTCCCTCGGTACTGACCCTCCGACAGTGCGGCGCTCCCCCGGTACTGACCCTCCGACAGTGCGGCGTTCCCTCGGTACTGACACTCCGACAGTGCGGCGCTCCCTCGGTACTGACCCTCCGACAGTGCGGCGCTCCCTCGGTACTGACCCTCCGACAGTGCGGCGCTCCCTCGGTACTGACCCTCCGACAGTGCGGCGCTCCCCCGGTACTGACCCTCCGACAGTGCGGCGCTCCCCCGGTACTGACCCTCCGACAGTGCGGCGCTCCCCCGGTACTGACCCTCCGTCAGTAATGCACCAGGATTGTCGACCTGCATTCTGTGCTCGAGTCACTGGGGAGAGTCTCTGCCAAGCTGAGTGTGATGGTGGACCCTGTACCACAGATGCAGTCAGCCCCATACAAAGGAACATCGGAACAGGAGGAGGCCATTCAGCCCCTCGAGCATGTTCTGCCCTTCATTGAGAATGTGGCCGATCTATACCCTAACTCTTGATTCTGTAACTCTCAATACCCTTAACCAAGATAAACTCAGGAGATGACAGGAGAAACGTGACAGAGTGTAAAGATTTCAATTATTTTGGGGAATTAAAGGTTAATTTTCCCTCCACATAATCATTCCTTGTTTCTTTTTTACTTTTTCCTGTTAGTAATTTCCAGGACGATCTTAACAGATCTTGAATCCTACCGGATATCGGATTTTGCTGAGAACTCTGTTTCTGGGGTTGTCGAATCTGTGGAGCTGCAGGAAGATGCAATCCTATCGGTCAACAACCTCGTACCTGACTCCCAACACCAGCCAATTATCAGAGTGAATCGGTCAGGTCTGCTGGCAAAGGCTGACATTTCTCGAGGTAACCGCCTGGAAGACTCACAGCTCCAGAAAAACCATCAGGAATTCCTCATCTGGCAGCCAACCGGATTTATCCAACTCCAGCACTGCAGTCCCAATCTCCGAGCTGCACCACAGACAAATCCCAGCTGACATTTCAACCCCCGCAGGCCAGGAATCCAGAGCCGCCTCTGTTAAACTGGGGCACGCAGACGAGATGTGAAAGGATCATTCACATGTTTCAGCTCTAAGGGAGGGTGATTGACCAGTCTATCAGAACTTGCAGCCTTCAGCCCTGTGTGATGGACAGGTCATCAATGACCGGCCAATGATCACACCAAGCTCTATGACCAGTGCTAACTCTCAGACACTCCATTCCAAATACCCCATTCCTTCTTGAAGGGACAGATTGCTGCCCACCTGGAATGGCAGCTGACGTTGTACACGCCTTTCATTGGTCTGCAGTTTCTCATTTCTGAGGTTTGTAAATGGTTCTTCATAAAAACTCAAAGAGCCCCCTCTCTCTACCTCTGTCTCTCTCCTCATCCCCCCCTTCCTACCACTCTGTCTCCCTTGCTGTATCGATCACTCTCTCTCCCTACATATATATATATATCTCTGTATCTGTTTGTTCTAGAATACTGTTTACATGCAATAAAATATTTTGACCTGTACTTCTTAAAGGTGGTTTTATCTAATTGTTTTTAATGTATTACACTGATTTATTTTCTGCTATTTGGAAGCTGCTTCTAATTGGAGCCATTTTCACCATCGGTGTGGGAGGCCGAGCCAACCACATCTTCAAAGTGTTTACAGTGAAGGGACTATGTGAGCTAGACCAGGCGGGAAAGCAGAATTGAATCCCAAGATCAGCCATGATGGTATTGAATGGCAGAGCAGGCTCGATGGGCCATATAGTCGACTCCGTCTCCTATTTCTTGTGTTCAATTAAACTAATGGAACACTGACCTTTCCATTGAGAATGGGACAACACGGAAGGATCACAAATCCAGCCATCAGAAACTAAGGCAGAAAGAAAGGACTCAACAAGGAGTTAGACAGTAACAGAGAGGGTTGGTGATGTGGTTAATATTGTGTTTGACAAGGTCCCACACAATAGACCTGTCAGCAAAAGTAAAACCCATGTGATTAAAGGGAGAGTGACAGAATGATGAGAGGCAATAGAACTGTTACAGTTTTAAAGGAGGTGCAGCCTGGGGGGGGGGGGGGTGTACAGACACAAATTTTGAAGTTAGGAAAGTTGTTTTGAAAAAAAAAGCATATGGGATCCTGAGTTGTATTAATAGGGGAAGAGAGTACAGTAACGGGGTTCAGTTAAACTCTTTACAAATCACTGGTCAGTCCCCAACTGGAGGATTGTGTTCAATCCTGCACTTTAGGAATATGTCAGTGCTTCGTAGAGGGTGCGGAGGAGAGTTACTGGAACTGAGGGACTTCAGTTAACATGGAGAGACTGGAGAAGTTGGGATTGTTCTCCTTAGAGCAGAGAAGGTTAAGAGGAGATTTAATCGAGGCGTTCAAAATGATGAATAGTTTTGATCGAGTAAGCGCTAGGGAAATGGATTTCAGGGGCAGAGGGTCAGTAAGCAGAGAACATAGATTGAAGGTAATTGGTAAAAGAACCAGAAAGGACATAAAACTTTAACAAAAATTAACACAGCAAGTTACGATGATCTGGAATGCACTACCTGAAAGGGCAGATTCAATAATAACTTTCCAAAGGGAATGGGGTAAATACTTGAAGGGGAAAAATTACTGGGACATGGCAAAGAGCAGGGGAGTGGGACGATTTG